>NW_020954557.1:28809779-29027307 GCF_900497805.2 Vombatus ursinus | reverse complement strand
ATCTATCTATCTATCTATCTATCTATCTATCTATCTATCTATCTATCTATCCCTATTTTAACACATCAAATAGTTTATTATTACTACCATGGAGTGTAGTTTGTAATATGGTACATCTAGGCCCGCTTCCTTCTCATTTTTTTCATCATTTCCCTTGAGATTCTGGACCTTTTATTCTACCAGATAAATTTGATAGTATTTTGTCTAATCATATAAAGTAATCCTTCTGTAAGTTGATTGATGTGACTCTAACTCTATCTATCTATCTATTAATATAGGTAGTATTGTTATTTTTACTATGCTAATACAACAGACCCATGAACAACTAATAGCCCAAGAGTTATTTCTTTTCTTATTTCTGTAAAAATTGCTTTGTAGTTGTACTTATACAATTCCTTTGTTTATTTTGGTAGGTGGAGTCCCAAATGCTTTACATATTGTGTAGTTGTGAATGAAATTCACTTTCTGTGTCTTCCTACTAGATTGTGTTAGTAGTATTCACAAAACTGATGATTTGGGGCTGTTTAATTTATATCTTTCTACTTTATTGAGTTTATTAGTTGTTTCATCTATAAAAGTTAACTCAGGTTTACCAGGTAAACCAATATATGAATCAGCTGTAAAAAGAGATACTTTTGTTTCTTATTGGCACATGATTATTATCTCATCTTTTTTTTTTGGTTTATTGCTATAGCTAGGTTGGCTAAAGCAATAACAATTAATCATGTGGATAATCAATATTCCAGTGCATAACATAGTGTCTTGCACATAGTAAAGGCTTAATACATATTAGTTGATTGATTGATTGAGCCTCACCCCTTATATTATGAGAATGTTTTCTATTATTTCTCTATTATAGATATGGCTAGCTCTTAGTTTTAGATAGATCCCCTTTACTATCGTCAGGAAAAGTCTATTTATTCTTTTGTTTTTAATTAAAAAATATTCAGTGCTATATTTTCTCAAAAGTTTTATTCTACTTTTCTCAAAAGTTATATTAGTCTACATCTATTAATATAGACAGTGTAAAGTTAAATTGGTTCCCCAAGAAGTCAAGATAGGGAAAAGATGAGAGAAAGAGGTTAGTGTAGGGGAGATATCCTGGGAAAGAATTGAGGCATCAAAGGACTGGAGGTTGCTAAAAACCCCTGTGAACTGCTAAAATGGAAGAAACCCCAGGTTCAAAAAGGGGGTCTCTGAAATGAGCCAGCGTCTGTCATAGTTTACAGAGGTTATAACTGCATTGATTGCCTGAGAAGAGGAAGCTTGCAGGCTGGAGCAGCGAAAAAATGTTCTCAGCTGCTCGAAGTGGAGTCAGTAAAGGAAGACAACATCTGCAAACACAACAAATCAGAAAGTAGGATACTTACTACTCTTTTGATAAGTCAGAAACCAAGATATCTCCTGCTCTTTAGATAAGTTAGGAACCAACATATCTGTTGCCTTCTCTGAGCTAGTCAAGATTGGTTTCAGCAGTTGCTGATATCTCTGTGTTCAGCCAAAGTTTACTTGAAAAGGATCACTGATAGGTCAAGCAGCGCTGGGCTTTAGAAGTCATCCTGATTGGCTAGTTGTTGTACTACTCCATTGCTTCATTCCCTAGTGGAAAATGGAAGCTCTAGCATATTTAATCGGAAAGTATAGGCATTACAGAGCTCATGCCCACAAGGTCATGGTATGAACCGAGTAGGGTTTTCTGAAGGGAAGTAGAGGAAGAGATTTTAAAAAAAATCAATCATTATATGATATGGAGATTTTGAAATTCTTTGAACATAGAGATGGTGTATTTTTGTGGGTCAGCAAGATCAAGGTTAAAGCCATTTTTGTATGTGGTTGAGAAGGAGTGGAGGAGTAGCTCATGGTAATTGAATTGGTTGCGGAACAGATTGATTCGGGTTTTCGAAGAAGAATCAGTATGTATGTTGAAGTTGGCAGGAATTGGAGAGGAGAGAAAAATTATAAACTATTTACCAAACTTATTGAGGAAAGAAGGAGAGTGACCTGGAGGTCTACAGCCAACAAGTACTAGAAATTTATTTGGGAGGTAGTTATAAATATTGTGCTGTGTTTTTCATTTGTCCTTTGTTCTTGAAGAGAACCATGACATCAGGGAGATGAAGGCATGACTTGCAATTGAATTTGATTTGAGTGAGGTAGGGCTGTGCGAAGTCACCAGCCTCACTTTCTCCTCCAGAACCATTTGGGTCCAGTGGCCAGATATCTCTCAGGAGGACTAGAGATGGCCCAGGATGCAGTGGGAGACCTTGGCCTTTTTAAGCTAAGGTCTTTTCAGGTTCTCACTTTGAGAGAGGCAATGCCCATTCAGTGAGTAGGCCTCTTTAAGAAGTGAGTCAAGAGATGGCCCCTTTAATAAAAAAAAAAAAATCAAACTGAGAGTGGAAGACCCTTAGGGTTGCTAACCAAAAGAGAAACAGTTATTATTTACATTCATTCTGAGCCAGGATGGCCCAAAAAATAACCATGAAGTGATATTTGGGCAGGGCAGGGCTGATTGTTGTCCAATCAACGAGATCCAGAGCGAATTGGATTTAAGGCTGTGTGTTTGAGAAAGAAATCTAGCCAGTAAACCTCACATTAATTAAGTAGGTTTCAGAGAAAGGGAGGGGAGGGGAGGAGTTGCCCAACTGGAGCTGGTCACCTGGGTCCCTAATAGGGCAACTTGGACTACTTACAGGTTGTGGTTTGTCCTTTGTTCTCAAATAGGTCCATGACATCAGTAAGATAATGACATGACTTGCAATTGAATTTTATTTGAGTGAGAGAGGGCTGTGCAAAATCACCGGCCTCACTTTGTCCTGAACCTCAAAGGAAGAGAGGTCACTGAATAATGAAAGTAGGAGGAAAACCTGGAAGTGGTAATGGAGAGCAAGGAATTTTTCCAACTCCCCCACCTATTTTATTATTTTCTTGATTTCTAGATTTAAGAAAGTGATAGACAGAATGATAATAATGGCAATTAAATTTAAAAATAGGTGCTTCACATACTATTTTTCCCCTCTCAGAAAGTCATTGTTAAACATACACCAGTACCCCTCCCCCAAAAAAGAAATGTGATCAAAACTATCAATCTTTTAAGTATTCTGATTCTCCTCTAACACCCTTCTCTTCACCTGTCCCAGATTTCAGTCACTTGTTCATATACTTTCTCTCATTTTAAATATTTCTTTATTATCCAAACTCCAAAACTGAAGTTTTATTTGTGATTATTCTCCACAAATCGCCATACTCTGCATTCTCTCTTTGCTCTTCCTCTTTCACTGTTGCTGCTGGTTTTCCTGTCAGATTTAATGTATTTCTACACCAAACTGTGTTTGTTCCCCCTCTCCTTTGCTCCTTTACCCAATTCAGATAAGACTGCAGTTTGTGTGATGCCTGATCCTCCTACTCCATATTTTCCTTCAGCTGTCAACATCTTCTATGTTTTCAACATTTGTGGGCAATATTCTGGTTGCTTCATCCTAGTTACAGATCTAACACTTATAATATGCTATTTGCCTTCCTTGTGAGTTTGTACAAAGTTTTGAACTTGCGGCGTGCATCCTCAGCATTCCCATTATGCTATCTACCACCCCTGATGGGATTGTGAGTATACTATGATCAGGAAGAAAATTTCTGCCTTCCCCTCTGCTTCATGAATGTGCAGATTGGAAGATATCACACCTCTAAGGATCTGAGCAGGGGATAAAAAGTCCATTTAGCAATGTGAATTAGATTTCATATTCTGTGGTGTGAACCATCATTTTCCTCCCCATTGGCCTTCTTCACTCTTTTTATAAATTAGGCCCTGCCTTAACTGTGTACCTGAGGAGATAAGCACCTTTTATTTTCTTTTTAACAGCTCTTCAGTAAAGATGACTTTAAAAAACAGAAGTATATAAGAACAAATGGAAGGAATGAAATTCTAGGAATGTTTTGATAAATAGTGGCGATTTTTTTTTTTAGGGAATAGTTCATTAGGCAGTGAGAAAAAAAGGGGCCAAAGCTTTAAAGTAAAGGTGATTTAAGGTGCATGAAGCAAATACTGAGATGAGTGGAGGGGATAGGGCCTTGCTATGATTATGTCAACAGGAGGGTGTCTGACTTCTGGGCAGGAAAAGGAAGGATGGTAAGTGTTTTATAGGAACACATCAGAAAAATTGCCATATGAAGTACATCTGTTGGAAGAGATTTAACATGCTTCCACATCAATCAATGAACAAGTACTTTGAAAATGCCTGTTACATAGTAAACATTTTAATAAAAATGGTAAAGTATGCAAAAGGGCTTTGAAGTTAGGGCTCTGCCCTCAGAGTTTACAGTGTACTACAGGAGACAAAAGTAATACATAAAAAAATCAAGGAACAATAAAAGTCACTCATATAATTCATAAATACAGTAAGAGAACAAAGAAAGAAAGGCATTTTTATTGGAATAGTAGAAGAAAGCTTTATAGAGAAGATGAGACAAGGCCTGAGTATTGAAGGATGTTTATAATTTATTTAGCTGATGAGAATGAGGGAACAAAAAGCTTTTCAGGATTAAGTAAAGTCACAGAGGATGGGATGAACGTAGAATGCACAGAGGAGACTTTCTTGACTCAAGTGAGGAAAAATTGGAAAAGTAGTAGAAAATAAAGCTGGATATGTAAAATCAAGCTTCTTTATGAGGGGGTGCTAAAAATTCAAATCACTCCTACATGAATTTATAAAATGGCTACCATATGCAATACATTGCATTATGGAAATAAACAATAAACAATAGAGTCCCTATCCTCAAGGAACTAACATTCTGCTATGGCCAAAGTATGCAAAGATTGGTAAATGCAACTATTTTCTAAGTAATACAAAGTAATTTCAAGAGGGAACAAACATAAATACCTAAAGCATAAGGAAAGGCCTCTTATAGCAGGTGGCACCTGAGCTATTTCCTGAAGGAAGTTAGGCTTCCTAACAAGTCTAAATCAGTAAGGAGTCCTTCCAAGACAATGAGGTGACAACCTGTGCAAAGGCCAGGTGGGAGATTTGGTGCTATTTACATGAAACAGCTGGTAGGGAGAAAATTATGTCAAATGAATGTGGAAAGTTAGGTAGACACCAAATTGTGGAGAAATTTAAACGCTAGATGAAGGATTTTGTACTTTATCTTAGGAAAAATAAATAGGGGAATGTCAAAAAATTTTAGTAGGTAGTGATCAGACAGAAGAGTCTGAATTTGAAGTTGGAGGCATTATGAAGGTTATTTACATGATTGAGGTGTGATATGATAAAACCTTGAACTATGGTGGTGGTTGGCAGTATAAAGAAAGAGAAAAGAAACAATGTGAGAAATATTCTGAAAGAAGATAAAATGGAAATTAGTGACAGATTGGATGTAAGAAACAAGGAATAAAGAAGAGTCTAAAATTATTCAAAAGATTTTATCCATATTTAGAAGTATGTAATGACATGCTGTGCTGACAGAACTGTTGTCTGCCAAGAAAGTAATCATCAAATATTTAGATCATAATTCTGACTTTTTCTGCCTTGAATCATGCTACTATTCTGAGCCCATTCAGCACTTATATACATTGTTTATACCATTTCTGGGGAATGTGTAGTTCTCTTAATTACTCCCAAGCTTCTCCCTGAAACACAGGCCCATTGTTTTTAAACAACAGTATTCTTCTGGTGATGGTGTATGACTGTGAGTCATGGTGTACCATAGTCTCAAAAGATTTCAAAAGTAGAGATACATAGCAGGCATAAATAAATAGGAAAACATTTAAAATGAGGAATTTCATAGGAAAAAAGGGCTGTGTGTATAAAAATGTGTATGTATGTGTATATACATACACATATATTTATTCAATATCTATCTAGTTATCAATTTATAGTGGCACTTTTTGTGGTAGCAAAAAACTAGAAGCAAAATAGTGCCCATTGAGTAATGGCTGAACAACTTGTATTATATGAATCTAATGGAATCATTGAGCCATTATTCATAATGAACATGAAAATAAAATAGAGAAACTTGGGAAGACATCTATGATCTGATTCACAGCAATGTAAAAAGAAACAGGAGAAAAATCTCCACATGTTATGGTGTAAAGAGAGAAAAAAAATGACATCAGAATTCTGGTTTATGACGTGAACTATCTTGATTCTAGAGAAGTAAAATTGAGGTATACCTTCTTTTTTTCAGCAGATGGTAGCTGTAATATTACATAGGCATGGCCAATGTATTGGTTTGTTTGTCTGTACTTCTGTGTTTCAAGGGAAGTTGTTGTTGTTGATTTATTTATTTTTAGTGGGGAGGAGATGAGTGGCAAATGGCACTCATATAACAAAACAAAAACTATCTATCTATCATCTATCTATCTATCTATCTATCTATCTATCTATCTATCTATCATCTATCTATCTCTTTCTCTGTGTCTGTGTGTTTGTCTATATGTCTATTGTATGACTAGGAGCTGTGAGACTAGTCACATAACAAAATTGAATGACAAACTATAGAAAGTCCATGGTTCCCTTTTGTAACTATATAAGCCCTCAACACATAGGGTTGGTCAGTTGATTTACAGAAAGACATGGAAAAGAGGTCTGCAGGATAGATGTGTCCATAATCTGCTAAATTATATAAGTTAAATTAAATGTAAGATTCCACTTGTAGGAAAACAAGTCATCTTTGCCAAAACTTTATCATTTTTGTGACTTACATGGAAAGGTATAACAAATGTTATATGGGATTTGATTAAATTTTAAATGGTTGCAATCTTTAATGTCAGAGAAAATATTACATTAAATAGAACACAGAGTCCAAGATATATTGAAGTATAAGTATTGAAGTCTGCTAAATTATACTTGTTCATTTCTTTTCAAAGTGTTCTTACATCATATCATTTAAAAATTATTTTTTCGTGTTCCTGAATTATAAACCTCCCAAGGACAAGGGCATTGTGTGGAATAAGGGGGTTATATTAGACAGCCTTTGAGCTCTCTTCTAGCTCCAGATCTATGATATTTTGATTCCCCATAAACCTGTATTTCTTTCTTTTGAATCCCTTCACATTGACTATTTCAGTGCTTCATGAAACTGAGCTTATATATTCTGTTTTTAAACCAACAGGAATCATATGATCATCTCAATAGATACAGAAAAAAACAACCTTTGACAAAATACAGCATCTCTTCCTATTAAAAATATTAGAGAACATAGGAATAAATGGAGCTTACCTTAAAATGATAAGTAATTTTTATCTAAAACCATCAATGAACATTTTCTATAATGGGCATAAACTAGAAGCTTTCCCAATAGGATCAGGGATAAGGCAAGGATGCCCATTATCATCTGTATTATTTAATATTGTACTAGAAATGTTAGTTTTAGCAATAAGAGAAGATAAAAGAAATTGAAGGAATTAGAACAGGTAATGAGGAAACAAAACTATCACTCTTTGCAGAAGATATGATGTTATACTTAGAAAATTCTAGAGAATCAACTACAAACTATGAAATTATTAACAATATTAGCAAAGTTGCAGGATACAAAATAAACAAAATAAATCATCAGCATTTCCATATATTACCAACAAAGTCTAGCAACAAAAGATAGAAAGATACATTCTATTTAAAATAATTGTAGACAATATAAAATACTTGGGAGTCTTCTTACAAAGACTAACCCAGAAACTTTATGAACAAAACTATAAAACAATTCTTACACAAATAAAGTCATATCTCAACATTTGAAAAATGTTAATTGCTCACACGTAGGCTAAGCTAATGTAACAAAATGAGAATTCTACCTAAGTTGATCTATTTATTCAGCACCATACGAATCAAACTATCAAAAATTATTTTATAGAGCTAAAAAAAATCATAAGAAAATTCATCTGTAAGAACAAAAGCTCAAGGATAAAAGGGGAATCAATGAAAAGGAATACTGAAGAAGGTGGTCTAGCAGTACCACATCTCAAACTGTATTACAAAGTGGTAATTATCAAAACAGTCTGGTACTGCCTAAGAAATAAAGTGGTGGATCAGTGAAATAGATTAGGTACAAATTATATTACAGTAGATGACCATAGAATCTAGCATATGATAAACCCAAAGATCTAAGCTTTCAGAACAAAACTCATTATTTAACAAAAACTGCTGGGAAAAGTAGAAAACAGTATGGCAGATATTAGGTATATCCCAACATCTCACACCATATACCAAGATAATATCAAAACGGGTACATGATTTACATGTGAAGAGTGATACCATAAACAAATTAAGACAGCATGGAATAGTTTATCTGTCAAAATTACAGATAAAGGAAGAATTTAGGACCAAAGAAGATATAGAGAGCATTATAATATGTTAAGTATATAATTTTGATGATATCAAATTAAAAAGTTTCTGCACGAGCAAAACAAATGCAATCAAAATTACAAGGAAAGCAAAAAACTGGGGGAAATTTTTTGCAACAAGTATCTCTGATAAAGGCCTCATTTCTCATATATATATGAGAGAGAGAGAGAGAGAGAGAGAGAGAGAGAGAACTGAGAGAACTGAGCTGAATTTATAAAAATACAAGTCATTCCCCAATTTATAAGTGGTCAAAGGATATGGACAGGCTATTTTCAGACAGAGAAATCACAGCTACCTATAGTCATATAAAAAAACCCTCTATTGATCAAGGAAATGCAAATTAAACAACCCCGAGATAGCAACTCATACCTATCAGATTGGTTTATATGACAATAAAGGAAAATATTGGATGTTGGAGGAGACATGGGAAAACTGGGACACTAATGCACTGTTGGTGGACTTTTAAACTAATGCAACCATTCTGGCAAGCAATTTGGAACTATGCCCAATGGGCTATCAAACTGTGCATACTCTTTGATTCAATAATACCATTGCTAGTTCTATATCCCAAAGACATCCAAAAGAAGGGAAAAGAATCTATTTGTACAAAAATATTTATTGCAGCTCTTTTTGTGGTGGCTAAGAACTGGAAATTGAAGGGATGCCTGTCAATTGGGAAATTGCTAAACAAGCTGTGGTATATAAGTGTAATGGAATATTATTCTGTTCTAAGAAATGACAAGCAGGATGATTTCAGAAAAATCTTGAAAGACTTACATGAATTGATGCATAGTGAAGTAAAAAGAACCAGAACATTTTACACAGTAACAGCAATGTTGTTCAATGAAGAATTGTGAATGACTTAGCTATTCTCAGCAATACAAAGCTCCAAGACAAACCCAAAGGACTATTAATGAAGCATACTATCTACTTCCGGAAAAAGAACTGATATTGATTGAATACAGACTGAAGCATGCTATTTTTGACTTTCTCTTTCATTTTTTGTTCTTTTATTCAAATCTTCTCATACAAAATGACTAATATGGAAATATTTTACATAATTTCACATATATAACCTATATCTGATTGCTTACAGTCTTAGGGAGGAGTAGGGGAAAGAGGGAGGGATTCAGTTTGGAACTCAAAACTTTAAATAAAAATGTTAAAAAATTGGAAGAAATAAAAACATAAAATATATTGAGAAAAAAACTTTTTTTTTTAAGGCAATTGGAGTTAAGTGACTTGCCCAGGGTCACATAGCTAGTAAGTGTGAAGTGTTTGGTCTGAGGCTGGATTTGAACACAGGTCCTCCTGACTTCAGGGCCAGTGCTCTATCCACTGCACCACCTAGCTGCCCCTAAAAAAACAACAACTGGTTTTTGACTGACTACTTTTTGGTTGAGCCACCAAGAAAACATTTCCTTCTATTAGCAACATTTATAGGGGCAGATGGATATATTTCTAGTCTAATACACTTTCTCAGAGGAGAAAAGTTTGGCATTGTGGCCCCTTCTTCCAGTTCTCTCTAGAAGGGGTCAAACACTGTTTTGGAGAAGGAGAATCAAGATTCCAGATATATATACATACATACATACATACTTATATACATATACATACATACTTACATATATATACACACACAAACATATATATTCATATTTCCTCATGAGTTGCATTTAAACAACCCGTATAGAAATGCACACACCCTACACTGGGAAATGATAAAGTGGCTTCCTGTTATGAACAGTGTATAGAGTTAATTTGATTCTAAACAGACTTGATGTTTAAAAGGGATATAGAGGACATTTTTGCTGGCACTCAGGTCTGATATAGAGCTTGAAATGCAGAGGAAATGATGTTTTCTCCAAATTATAGTGGGTCTGAAGAGTATGCACAGAGAATATAGCAAGACTGGACTAGACCAAATGTACTAGTAAGGGTTTTGAAAGACACTAATGTTTTCTGAAAACTCTCCATTCCTTTTTCTTATTCCTCTTTCTTGGGCAACAAAGCAGGACCTGGCAGTAGCACATTTCAGGCCTCTCTTGGTTCTTTTCTGGTCTACATAGCATGATGGCCTAAGACAAATATTGATTGGTAATCTAGTACTATTTTCTTTACAGGAATGCTCCTGCAGAAATGAGATACTGTTAAGAATTAGTTCCTCAACTAATGGAAGTTCTTTTTGATGGATTTATATGTTTTAACTGATCGATAAAGTTTACCTGAAAGTAAAGGCTTCCCAAAGCTTATTAAATTGTTTTAATTCTCTTGAGTAAAGTATTTTTTTATTTATTGTTCAGTCTACCAAATATAAATTTCTCAGAAGATCCTGAGTTATAATCAGCACTGGAATTAGTATATCTGGAAAACAATGCATATATCAATACATAGGTTGATTTCAAACCAGGGATAGGTAGATTAAGTGATCCCATCACTACCCAGAATATCTACTAAGAAAACTGTCTCTTCAAGAAGGAACTTCCATTTTTGTGTGAACTTGATTTGAGGACATAAATGCCTACATTGTCAAAGTGATTAGACCTATTATAATTCATAGGTGTTGTCTTCATCACAAATGAATAGGGCTATTGGTGCTCAGGCTATGAAGCCAAATAAGATATTTGAGGTTCATTTGCCAATAACAGAGTTAGATGCTTAAAGCTTAGTAACTTTGCCTTCTATTTTAGTTGGTGCTTTCAATATGAATCTACTTTAACTTCTAATGAAGGAAAGTGTCAAAGGATAGACTCGCCAAATTCCATCTATTTTTGGCCTTAGAATATATTTTAACATTTCATAAATAAAATAGAAATTCAAATCTACAGGTGTTTTTGAATTAAGTTTGTATTAAGTAGAAAATCTGAGGTCACTAAAGAACACTATAATTAAATGCCTAAATTTCCCTCAGCACAGATGAAATTACAGTGAATGAAAATTAAGACTATCATAAAATTCTCATCTATAAGAAAATAAGCTGCCATAATTTTTATGTCATGGTCTGCTTTGGTAGAATAGTGAAAATTACAGAAGTGATTTATTCTTTAATGTTTGAATTGACTTTCCTTTGAAGATTTACTTCTTTCCTTTGAGTATGAAATAGTTAGCCAAATTCTGAAAATTTTGTTAAAATACTGCCTGTTTTCCCACTGCTCAGCATCTTCCTTTTCAGGGAAAAAAAAAAGGATGCCTCATATGGAAAGGACAATTTTATATTTTAATTGTACTCCACATAAATATTAGATGAGCAATGGTGTATTATCTTCTTAATGACAGAAGCTCAGAATTGACAGATATCTACTTATTATGTCTGAGGATCTTGTCAACACCCACATTTTAGACCCAAACATGGACTCTGGGCTGCAACAGTAGCCGTCTGTCTCAGTGGCAAAATGCCCACTCATGAATTGGTTGTAGCATTTTACAATGGCTTATGTGCCAAGTTACAATGGCTTGAAAAAGAAAGATTGCACATTTTAGTAAGTGCTACATCATCCATATATGTTAATATTGATGACATCTAGTTATATAAAAGTTTCAGAATTATTTGATAAAAGACTAAGGGAAGTAATTTAGATTATTTATGATATCAGACTGATTCCCAGATAGAGCCATGTGCTAGTTAGCACAGAGTGAAGAGGGGCATTGGTCCAAGGTTCCAACATGTAAAGGATTGCTTTGCTAGCCAGGGGGCATATTTCCTTCACTGACTTGTGACAGTATAAGTCACAACAACCATGTTTCTTCCCAAGGTTATAGTTGTTCTTTGTACTTGACTTCAAAGTCCTTCTTTCAGCCAATATAGCCTTCCCTAGACCACCTCCCTCCTAGTGCCTGATTGTTCTGGTGCTACTCTGGCAAGGCCTAACTTTCCCTCTAATCCTCTAGGGAAGAAGGGTTGGAACATCTCTCCTCCTGACACAACTGTGCCTGAGGTCAAGCTGTGCTCTTTGTGACCACTGCTTCAGTCTCTAAACTGTTTTTGCCCAACTAGAAATATTTCTAGTTATGACTCTGTGCTCATGTAAAATCTAAATTCAAAGTTTCATCATAATATTGCCACATTCTAAACAAAAAACACATTTGTGATGGGCAGTTACAGTGTGTGAATCACACAAACCCACAATTCACATTTTAGGGTAAAGAGAAAAGGACCACAAGTAAGAGAATCTGTGTTCAAATTCTGGCTTAGTCACTAATTTGCTATGAGTTTGGGCAAATCACTTAACATCTCTCTGACTTAGTTTCCTTATCTCTATGATGGCCTATGAAGTCCCTTTCTACTCTAAATATAAGATCAAATCAGACAAAAGTAAGATTATTGAAAAAATTTATTTGTGTGTTCATTTATCTATTTGCTTATTTATTTTTTCTATTTATGCATCTATTTAGTTATTCATCTATTCATTCCTTTGTTTATTTCTTTATTTCTCTACTTATTTATCCACTTGTTATTTTTTTTTATATTCTTTGAAAGGAGCCAAAGGGGACAAGGACACTACACATCAGATAACTCCAAGCTTTATATGTAAAAACATTTAAGTATTGAAGAAACAAAAGAATGGTAATAATAAATCCCTGATGGAAAGGGAAAGTGTGGATAAAATTTCAGAACATCTTATTATATGGCTTCAAATCACATTGCAACCCTTCAGTTAAATAATACAGGGATATCACTTACCATAATTGATATATGAATATTAATCCATTAGTTCATTGTGTTAATGTTAGTCTTTGAGAAACCACTTCGTTGGAAGAGTTTCATCATTTTTTACTTCCATTTCTCTAGGTGACAATTGAACCTTTGTTCATCTCTCAAAATATTAATAAAAATGGATTTTCAGAAATCAATGTATCAGACTCAGTTACATGAAATATTTATGTATGTGTATGTCCCTAAGAACATATACACTTACATTTGTACGTATTTTATATGGATAAATATTATTTGTTTATTTAAAGTTGTGTCCAAAATGTTATCATATAAGAATATGCTTCTGTATATGTATTTTGAATGTGCTCATGCAATATGTATATGTTTAGATACATATGTATATATGTACATATGTATGTGTACGTAGACTTATAAACATGTGTAATGTTGGGATCAGTGTTTTTTCTGATGCAGCTTCTCTGACTTCCCTAACCCTCTTCTCTCACGCAACCTTATTGGCCCTAGCTTCCCTGGCAAAACTGCCTCTGAGACTTGGTGGATGCCTGAAATCACATGAGCATTGTGCTCTGATAATGTACTGACCAGATACATACTCAGATGGAAAAGAGGGTGGTTGCATCCAGAGAAGCTGCATGCTGCTGTGTGTTTGATGTTTGGACAAAGTAAACCTTTATTCATTGATTCATGAGTGCTTCATTTCATCCCAAAATTAAACCTCAACGAAGAATGTGCTAGGGTTAGAGCTACAACATACACATATGTATAAACATAGATATATAAGCTTAGCAGATTGTGTGATGGACAGTATTTAACTTGGAATTATGAAACCTTGAGTTCAAATACCATCTTCTAGCTTTGTGACAATGAGCATGTGACTAAACTTCTTTCAACCTCAGTTTTCTTATCTGTAAAATAGGAATAATAACTACAGTTAGCTTATAAGATTATTGTTGTGAGGACTAAATGAGGTAATATGTGTGAAATATTTTGAAAACCTTAAAATACTCTGTAAGTGCTAGCTATATGTATAGCTTCACAGGATAGTGTAATGATTAGAGCAAAGAACTTGGAATCATGAATACTTGTGTTCAGATCCCACTTTTTACACCAAGTGATAATGAGTATAACATTACATTGTTCTGAGCCTCAGTTTTCTAATCTATAAAAGGATTATAATAGCCCTTGTACTGACCTCACAGAATTGTTGTAAAGATCAAAAGGAAAATATATACTTAAATACTTTGCAAGTTATGATCCTCCTCCTTTTCCTCCTTGTCCTCCTTCTTCTTCTCCTTCTCCTCCTCCTCCTCCTTCTTCTTCTCATCATTATTATTGCTACTACTACATACTAATTATTTGTGCCCTAATGTACAAAGTTTACTATATAATCATATTTAATAATATGGGTCTTAAGTTCATTCTCTTGAAACATGAAATAGCTTTCTTTTGGGGTGCCTTAAAATTATGTGTTATTCTATTCACAATCAATTTCCACACCTGAAAGAATATGTAATATTATTCATAACCACTCCTGTGCATCCTGTCTATAGGTTATGCAGAAAGTAGGCTAATAATATGTAATATACAATATGACTGTGACCTAAAATGAATAGGGTAGATGACTCTAAATTATTCTCTAAACTTCCATTTTAAAAAGTGGATATCTAAGACAAGATCCATTGGCTAGATGATGAAGGCTAATGGGAAACAGCAATAGCAATAGGACGCCTAGAATGTTCAGAAAGGTATTCTATGATCAGATCGCATTCAAGCATGATGAAAATGCTCACCTATTACTTTTTTAGGGGGCTTTATTGTGTCCCTGTGCTATCAATTCAATATAGACTTGCACTCTATCCATTTTCTTTCATTAAGCTAAGATAGTCACGTGAACCATTAATATGCAGAGAACTAAAGCATGCCCTGCTTGGCAGTGTCAGCAAAATGTTGAGTGGCAGGGCCTTTTAAAAATTAAATCAGTATCCTACCTTGAGCTACCCCTGAAGCTTTCAGTTTAATGGAATAATTATCCTGTACACTAAACCTGGGAACATTTGAGGAAAACTCAATCTTCAGATTCTTTATTCCACTAATATGGTAATTCAAACTAAACATGGAAACTTACATTTATTTTATTCCTTTAGCCCTTTCATGCCAAACTCTATAGGACTGGTCCCTAAGGAGACATATCTAAGAACCCCAGTCATAGTCTACTCATGTTAATGGGTGAAGTGCATTTCCAAATGCATATTTTTTTTTTTGCCTCAGAACAACCATTTATTATATTTAAAAATTTCATTATTAGCAACATAACAAACAATTAATTTGAATTAATTCTGTTTAGTTTTCTATCCTCATTTATGATATATACATATCTATATCAATATTTATATATGCATATGTATGTGTGTATGTACACACACAGACATGCACACATACAAGCATCTTTCTAATCTTTTTACCATTCTTTTTATCACTACCCCCAAAGTATAGCATTTTAATAGAGGAAAAATATTTCATGGATGTGGCCTAGCTCTGAGAATCTCAGCTAAAATTCTACCTTTTTAAAGAAGTCTTTCCAGTTAATGCTACTGCCTTCCTTCTGAGATTATCTTCAATTTACTTGTGTGTATCTTGTTTATACATAAATAACTACTTTCTTTTCCATAAAATTTTAAGCTCTTTGAGGTTAGGGGCTACTTTGTCTTTTCTTTTTATATTTAGCACTTAGCACAGTGCCTGGCACAGAGTAGATGCACAGTAAATATTGTTGACTTGACTTGTCAACTGAGAATATAAAGGTCTACTTAATAATTTGTGTTGGTAAGTATATCTCAATGGGGCTACCATGTTGACTAAGTTGATATAATCAAACAGGTCATAAATTCACTGGAACTGGTGTGTGTGTGTGTGTGTGTGTGTGTGTGTGTGTGTGTGTGTTTTAACCACTTACTTGACTGGTTGTTCAAATATACTAAGTCAAGTACAATAACCATCAGATGTTAAGATAATATCCAAAGTGGCCTGCTTAATTTATTTTATTCACTGTGTTTTCCTTATCCTGGGCAACACAGATTACTGACATTTTTGCAGTACTTTATGGTTTGCAAATAATTTTACACATTTTGTCTTATTTGAACATCTCAAGAACCCTGGGAGCACTTATTTCATGTACTCATTTTAGAGATAAATATGGCTAGGCAGTATCAGAGTCAAGATGTAAGCCCAGGTCTTCCTGAGTTGGAGAAGAGAGCAGAGGAGAGAAGAGGAGAATGACTTTGGTGTTTGAGGCTCTATCTTTCCTTCTTTTCATAGGGAGGACTAACACCTCTGGTGTGAGGGCTTGCTGAGCCTTTTTCAGTGCTGCCCATCCACCTTGTTCTTCTTCACCTAACTCTCACCTGTGGCTCCAAAAAGCTGTAACATGCACAACAGCCACATCCCTGTAAAACCATTTCAGTGGACAGGCTAAACCAAGTTGAGGATAACTGACAGGCTTCAAACCCATGAGTGAGTTAGGGCGGTGAATATCTCATGCATATGAAGACTTCCCCCAATGCAATGGGCTGATGAGAACAATTTGTTCCAATGACCATGAAAACAACTAAATCAGATATTGCAGAGCATTTAGAGCTAGGTCAGACATCCAAGAAGCCAAGGTCATCCACTGTATCTCAGGATATTGCCAATCATTTTGATATTTTTATTGCTATTGGATTTTAATTACTCTAGAGGAGAGAGTGAGGCTGAAGACTTTGTGCAACTCTGTCTCACTTAAATCCACTTTACACATGAATCAAGATACCATTTGTGATGTCATTGGTCCTCTTCAAAATGAAAAAACAAAACAAATAATAGATAATTGTCTCAACTTGAAGAAACATAAAATAAAGCAAAATAATATTCTGGTCATTTTGAGAGGCATCATAACATATTGGATAGACAGTTGATCTTGGAGACAAGACCTGCCTTCTCTTTAAAAAAAAAAAATATCATTTTGCGGAGCCAACATGGCAGAGTAAAAGCAGTGACTTGATTAAGCTCTGCCCCAAACGCCTCCAAATACGTGTAAAAAAAATGGCTCTAAACAAATTCTAGAGCAGCAGAACCCACAAAAAGACAGAGTGAAACAAATTTCCAGCTCAAGACAACCTGGATAGTTGATTAGAAACGTGCTAGGCTGGGAGAGAAACACAGTTCATCATGGGCGCACAGGCAAAACAGGTCTCAGAAAACCTGGAGCAGGCCTCAGGGAACTGAATCACGGGCAGCTGTGGCAGTTTCCAGACTTCTCAATCCATGAACACCAAAGACAGCATAGAAGGTCAGTAGGAGAAGTCTGTGACCATGGTGAAAGACAAGTTGAGTCCTAGCCCTATCCCCAGTACTGGTGCAACCCTGGGGCGGTGGCTGCTTTCTGAGCTTGCAGCCCACACACTGAGGGGGAATCCAGTAGGTGATCAGAGGGGGACTACAGAGATCTCTTTGTTGGTGCTGAGGCAGGATTCTCTTGCTTTACCTGTGCTTGGATCTGGGTCATGGTTCTGGGTGGTGATCCTGGGGCAAGGAGGAGTGCTGGTATGGTAGAGCTTGTGCTTTGGTTGAAAGTGAATCCTCCTCACAGTACCCAGGCAGAAAAGAGTGCTTGTGGTCACTCATACACCAGAGCACAGGCCAGGAAAGGAGTAAACACCTCGCCCTTGATCATATCACCTTGGAAGAACTGAAAACTTACAGGTCCCTAGAAGTATCTCTGAAAACAACTGCACAAAACCCCCAAAATTGGGAAAGTATATTCTCTACACTAGAAGCAGACCCCTATTTTAACAAAGAGTTTATAACTCAAGTAATTGGCTAGGATCATGAGCAACCCTCACAAAAAAAGTCAGACCATAGAATCTTTCTTTGGTGACAAAGAAGATCAAAACATACAATCAGAAGAAGACAACAAAATCAAAGCTCCTACAGCCAAAGCCTCCAAGAAAAATATGAATTAGTCCCAGGTCATGGAAGAGCTCAAAAAGGATTTTGAGAAAGAAGTAAGAGAAGTAGAGGAAAAACTAGGAAGAGAAATGAGAGTGATGCAAGAAAATCATGAAAAACTAGTCAACAGCTTGCTAAAGGAGACCCCCCCAAAAAAATACTGAAGAAAATAATACCTTAAAAATATCCTAACCCAAATAGCAAAAGAGGTCCAAAAAGCCAAAGAGGAGAAGAATGGCTTAAAAAGCAGAACTGGCCAAATGGAAAAGGAAGTCCAAAAGCTCACTGAAGAAAATACTTCCTTAAAAATTAGAATGGAGCAATTGGAACCTAGTGACTTTATGAAAAAGCAAGAATAAAATAAAACAAAAAAGAATGAAAGAAAGAGAAGACAATATGAAATATTTCATTAGAAAAAATCAATTGACCTGAAAAATAGATCCAGGAGAGATAATTTAAAAATTATTGGACTATCTGAAAGTTATGATAAAAAAAAAAGATTCTAGACATTATCTTTCAAGAAATAATCAAGGAAAATTGCCCTGATATTCTAAAACCAGAGGGTAAAATAGAAATGAAAAGAATCTACCGTTACCTCCTGAAAGAGATCCCCAAAGGAAAACTCCTAGGAATATTGTAGCCAAATTCCAGAGTTCCCAGGTCAAGGGGAAAATATTGTAAGCAACCAGAAACAAAACTATTCAAGTATTGTGGAAACACAATCAAGATAACACAAGATTTAGCAACTTCTACATTAAGAGACCACAGGGCTTGGAATATGATATTCTAGAGGGCAAAGGGGATAGATTACAGCAAATAATCACCTAACCAGCAAAACTGAGTATCATCCTTCAGGGGAAAAAAATGGACATTCAGTGAAATAGAGGACTTTCAAGCATTCTTGATAAAAAGACCAGAGCTGAATGGAAAATTTGACTTTCAAATACAAGACTCAAGAGAAACATGACTAGGTAAACAGGAAAGAGAAAACATACGGGACTTACTATGGTTGAACTGTTTATATTCCTACATGGAAAGATGATATTTATAACTCATCAGATCTTTGTCAATATTAGTGTAGTCGGAGGGGAAAAAATTATATGTATAGATAGATTGATAGATAAAAGGCCCAGGTTGAGTTGAAGATGAAGGTTTGATATCCAGAGAATAAAATTAAGTGGTGAGACAGGATTATGCTGGGAGAAGGAAAAAGGGAGAGGTAGAAAGGGGCAAATTATCTCACATAAATCAGACAAGAAAAGGATTTTACAGTGGAGGGAAAGTGGGAGAAGGTGAGAGGGAATTAGTGAACCTTATTCTCATTGGATTTGGCATAAGGAGGGAATAACACACACTCTCAGTTGCATATGGAAAGCTATCTTACCCTGCAGGAAAATAGGGGTTGAAGGGGACAAGAAAGTGTAGGGATGATAGAGGGGAGGGCAGATTGGAGGAGGGGGTAATCAGAAGCAAACACTTCTGAGGAGGGAGAGGGTCAAAAGAGAGAATAGAATAAATGAGGGCGGGATAAGATGATGGGAAATATAGTTAGTTTTCCACAGCATGACTACTATAGAAGTGTTTTGCATGACTAAACAAGTATAATCTGTATTGAGTTGCTTGCCTTCTCAAATAGGGCAGGTAGGGTGGAGGAAGGAAAAAAATTTGGAACTCAGAGTTTTAAAAACAAATGTTAAAAACTGTTTTTACATGCAACTGGGAAATAAAATATACAGGCAATGGGGTATAGAAATCTATCCTGCCCTACAGGAAAATAGAAGAGGAAGGGGTTAAGAGAAGGTGGGGGAGAGATAGAAGGGAGGGCAGATTAGGGGATAGGGTATTCAGAATGCTCACTGTCTTGGGGTTGGAGAAGGGACAAAAAGGGGAGAATATTTGGAACTCAAAATCTTATAGAATTTCATTAAAATTAAAAAGTTTAAAAAATTAAAAAGTTTTAAAAAAATATCATTTTTTATGTTTATGTACATATATATGTGGGTCATTATTAAACCTGTAATTTCATTGATAACTACCTAGATGAGAAAACTGTAGCTTGGCAACAGTTTTGTAACTTATAGTCTGAGAAGGCAGCTAGAAAATTGAGAAGTTAAGTGAATTGTTCAGAGTAGCAAAGCCAGTGTATCAAAGACTTCATTCAGGGAGTCCCCAATATCAATGAATTCATAGGTCCAATACCTACCCCATTCTGTGTGTGTGTAAACACTTAAAATGAGATTTATTTTTTTTTCTAAAAAGGTTTATATCTTTAACTTGTACCTTTTGAGATTATTGTTGTGTGACTATCCAATAGTCATTTATACATAACAACTCCATTCTTTTATGGTTCTTTTCTCTCCTCAATTTCAGGGAGCCAGATATAATGCTATCATTGGACCTTTTTTCTTATAATATGATAGAGGTTCTAGATATGAGCATACCTAATACAACTTACCTTTCAAAAACCTAGATGATAGCTATCTTGTTTTTGCTTAAACAGTTATTTTGGAAATCCTGAGAAGATGGCAGAGTGAGAGGTAACCTGGAGCTCAGTTCTCACTTCAGTATTTCAAATAAGTAAGGAAAATGTCCATTAATTCAGCCAAGTCACACTGGCTGACCAAGAACAACTCTTATCTGATGAGCTATATCTTAGAGAAAAAATAACAACATAATCTCTCTTAACACTGGGATGTAGACTCAATATAAGAAACTATCACAAAAGGCTCATGATCTGTTGGCCAAAGATGTACTTGTTTCGTTCATAGCAACTGAAGCTTTAGGCATTGATTCATTAGTTAATCTCTTAACGGTGTTCTGGAGGAGATCCCCTTTTCAAGTGGGTTGGCTGCCATGAATCAGTCCTGCTACAAGGTGTAAGAGGAAAGAAAAGTAAAGAAGTTTATAAAAGTGTGAGGCTCAGAAGAAGACTGTGGACGAAGGAAAAACCCAAGTATGCATTGCTGGTTATAACTATTTATAAAGGGGCTGGCAAATGGGGCCCATTACATACTTAATCCAGTATAGGGAGAAACAGATAACCAAAAGAAATAGAAAGGAAAGTAGGCTCAACTGAAAAACCTTCTCAGAATTTCTCCTCAGGATTCTCATACAGGCCTCTCTCCCAAATATTTGCTCTGTAGTTTGGAGCCCTTAAATCCAAACAAATCCTTGGTCAGTCTAGGGACTATGAAAAGGTACTTAACAAGAAAACAGTAGAATCCAGAGTTGTGGGACTATGAAGGGTGGAGAATAGATATAACTACAGTGGCCTCTCAGGGTCTTCCTGAGGTAGTATCCCAATGAGTCATCCCAGTCCTTGACGGACACATATCTTGCCCAGTTTTAGTGGTCTAAAAGAATGGAGAACAGGCAGCAGGGACTAAGGTAAGGTTAATCAGTGATCAGACTACAGAGGGTTAGAGATGATAGGAGAAGCACATTTACAATAAAGATAGTATAGAAAAACCAGCAGTATCTACAAATAGAAGGACAAATAGAAGTTGACTAAAGAGGAAAAATTAAAATGGCAACCACAAGAACAATAAAAGTTGTAGAAGCAAGCGATCTCAATGAAAAAGTAATTTGAAACAGAAAAATTAGTCAAAATTCCAAGAGGAAAATGCTAAAGTATTACAACAAATTTTGCAAGTTCACTAAAAATGACGAGCAGCCGAAGAATTAAGGGGAAAATATTTTTAAAAGTCCAATACTAAAGCACTCAAGGGTAAATTACAAATTCTAACAAGAAAGTAAATAATTTATATTAAATTGGTGCTTAATAGGTTTCTGGGTAAACTGGAAAACAGTTTGGCAGAACCTAGATATAGACCAATATTTCACACCATGTGTTGTGATAAGGTCAAAATAGGTAAATGATTGGCTTAGATTCTTAAAATCTAGCCACTGCTCAGATTCTTATAATCTAGCCAAATGCTCAGATTTTTACAATCTAGCCAATACCTCACAGACTCTCAGATTCCTCAAGAGTCTGGCTAATACAGCAAATCTTTAATAAACCTTGTCTTTGGCTGAAAGAAGGCTTGGATCGGATTCTTTTGGGCAGGATCTGCATGTTGTGCTGTTGAGGTCCCAGCACCCCTAAACCCCTAAACCTCATCATTTTGGTGGCCCATACAGGGAAAATGCCTAACCCCAAGTTCTTCTCCAGTCAAGACTGGAAGGTGTGTAAGCCTCCTCCTTCCCTCCTTTCTTGCTCTGCAGTTGGGGTTGCTCTCCAAGCACCAAGGCTTGGAGTTGCTTTTCAGGCAGACAATTATGAGGCTGTCTCGCGCTTGGTCTGATGCTCTCAGGCTCTCGGTCCACTGGATTGGTTCCAGTCCATGAACCTGGGTCCACCTTCCTCAGTATGGAGGACAAGGACAGATGCCCTATCTGGAAGTGTATACCGAATTCTGCTAATTCTCTCAGCTCCAGAGAATTGGAGAAAACTGTAGTTGCTTTTTGATTCCCTGAGGCTTACTTACTCCCCTCTACACCCCTAAATTCTCCTTCCTGGAGGTTACAGGGGCAAGTTAGAACAGCTAAAACTATCTTGGCAGATTTTGGAGGTTTCATGATTGATCATTAAGGAGTTTTGAAACTCCTCCTTACAACCCTGGTTACTCCTTTCTCCCACTCCCTTCCCTTGAGTCAAGAGGGTATGTTAACCCCTCTCATAGGAGAAGAGAGTTTCGCCCTTTACCACTCACCTTTGATTTTGCCCTCCCCCACCTGGGAAAGGAAGGAAGGGGGAGGGGCAGCAGCTGCAGCCTGGGACCCTCTGGCAATGGACTTGGGTTCTGGGGCAACCTTTGCCTGGAAGCATCACCCAGGTTCAGCACATCCTACTCAAGGTAAAGAAGCTGGTCTCTGAACTTGGGTAAGCATGATCTTTTAAATTTGTGGTTTTAACTATTAATGATGAGATGTTGATTCTCTGTGTAAAGTAATTTGGAAATTAATTTAACAAAATTAAAGTCACCTGATTGGTAATGGGTTTGTTTCAAATTGTTTCAAATTGATGAACTTTTTGTATCAGTTACGTCAAGCAACTTTTCATAATTTGGTTACCTTTAAAATAATTTGACTACTGCTGGTTATTGTTTATGTGTAAGCTAGCCAAAAAGCTTGTTTGGGTTATGTATGGCTTGCTGAGAATTTGCAAGTATATGGGAATAATCTCTAATGATTGGCTTTTTATACCAGGACAAATTTAAATTTGAGATGTAAATCCTGGAAAAGTTTTTCCTAAACTGTAATTAGTAAAATTTGCTGTTTGAGGTAAAAAAAGTTCATGATTTTATTTTAAGCTGTCTATTGGATCATAATAATCCATCGATAAATCAATAATCCACCATCTGAGACATGCCACAAGCTACTCAGAGACAATGTGATACTGGTGGGAAGTTAGCATTGGGAAAAGCTGAGAGGACAGTTTTAGCCTCAGTCTAAGATGGGATCCTCCTGGCTCCGTTTCCCCATTATGTTCCTTTGAAAAGGAATGTTATCCACCTGGCTATTCCTGAGTCCAGACTATTTGATACTAGTCCCTGCTTTATATCTGGGCCCTGCAGTCTTTTCTGTCAGATTTGTGTCTTCCAGACTACAGGCCATTCACCTACAGTTAGTAGCAAACAGCAGGTACCAGCCAATATTCTCCTGTCATTCCTTGGATGCAGCCTGTGTTTGGTTCCAGTCAACCTCCTCTTTGGGACCCCCTCGAGGCAGGGACAGCTCTATGCCCCTTGCCAGTAAGAAGCAGTTTCAGAAGCCAAGACCTTTTGAGGGGGGAATGATGAAGATGGGATCTAGACTCCAAAAAGGAAAAACCCTGGACTTTCCCACAGGGCCAAATCTCTGGAGTTCACCTGAGGCTCTAATCCCATCAACTGGCCTTTCAATGTGACTACACCCAATCTCCCAATTCTGTTATCCTTAACCTAGCCTAGACCTCCCTATGTCCCCTGGCCATTTCACACCCTTAATCCTATCTAGGTTCCACTCTCCCTTGGCCATCCCTGTTGTTCTATTACCTCATACACTACTTGGCCACTCCTAGATCCCGTCCATAGTCTTTCTCTATATAAAGTACAACCTGTCTCTGTTAAAATGCTTAGATTCTTAGAATCTAGCCAATACCTCAAAGACTCTCAGATTCCTCAAGAGTCTGGCTAATATGGTGGATCTTTAATAAACCTTGTCTTTGGCTGAAAAAAGAAATGGGTAAATGATTGCAACAAAAAGGGTGATATCATAAGAAAATAGGGGAGCATGAGATATTTTACCTGCCAAATTTGTGGCTAAGGAAAGAATTTATGATGTAATAAGAGATTGAAAACATTGTAGGATGTAAGATGGAGAATTTTTATTACATCAAATTAAAAATTTTTGAACAAAGAAAACTAGTGCAGCTAAGATTAGAAGGAAAACAAAAAATTTGGGGGGGTTGTAGAAAGTTTGTCAGATAAAGGCCTCATTTCTCAAATACAGAATTGAGTCCAATTTATAAGAATACAAGTAATTTTCCGTTTGATAAATGATCAAACGTCACGAACAGGCAGTTTTCAGAAGAAATCAAAGTGATATGAACAAATGTTCTCTATAGTCATATGAAAAAAATGCTCTAAATCATTATTGTTCATGGAAATTTAAATTAAAACAACTCTGAGGTACTACCTCACACATATCAGATTAGCTATTATGACAGAAAAGGGAAATAACAAATTTTGAAGAATATGTTGAAAAATGAAACACTAATACACTGTTGGCAGAGTTGTTGTTTTGGAGAGCAATTTGGAACTATACCCAAAGGGCAATAAAACCGTGCATACTCTTTTACCTAGCAATACCACTATGAATCTGTATCCCAAAGAGAAGAAAGGAAAAGGAAAAGGACCTATATGTAAAAAATATTTATAGCAGCTCTTTTTGTGGTGGCAAAGAATTGGGAAATGAAGGGATGCCCATCAATCAGGGAAAAGCTAAACAAGTTATGTTACATGGTTGTTATAGAATACTATTAAAATATAAGAAATAAGATGTTTTCAGAAAAAAAAAAACCTGGGAAGACATATATTATGATGTAAAGTGAACTTTGTACATGGCAACAGCAATATTGTATGATCATCAAGTGTGAATGACAACTATTCTAAGCAATAAAAATGATCCAAAACTATTCTGATGGACTTATGATGAGAAATGCAATCTACCCCAGAGAAAGAATTGAAGGTGAATGTAAATTGAAGCATGCCTTATAAAAACAAAATAAAACAAAACAAAACAAAAAACTTTATTATTGTTTTTGTGATCTGCATTTTTTCAGCATGGATAAAGTGGACATTTTTTGCATGACTGCACATATATATTCAAATTCCTTGCCTTTACAAAGAGGGGGGAGAAGAGGGAAGGAGGGAGAGAATATGGAACACAAAATTTAAAAAAATAAAAAATTATGTTTACATGTAATTAAAAATAAAAAGAAAAGATAAAAAAGAAAAGAAAAGATAATCCAGAGAGCCAGGAGTCAAACCTAAAAAGTAATGAAAACATGGCTGGCTTTCACATTTTCATTAATATGGAGGTTGACTGCTATCAACTTGTATGGGAGTATCTAGTGGAATACTACTGGGAACTTTCTTTGTCCTTTTGTTTTTCAAGATTTTTATCAAAGACCTGGATGAATACTAACAGCAAAACCCCTGTAGTATTTGTTAGTCTTCCTTCATTTTCAAAGAGGACCAATGACATCATGGGTTGATATCTTGACTCACTTAAATTGTAAATTGGATTTAAGTGAGGAAGAGTCAGCCTCACTCTCTCTTCCAGAGTCATCTAAGTCCAGTAGAAGAACAAAAGTCAAGTTTTATTTGGGGAGTTGCTGCTGAGTAGTAGGAGTTGCAGCTGTTGCTGCTGCAGCAGCCCCTGATATTTATACAGCTCATTCAGTTTTGCAAAACTTTCTATTTACCTCATTTACCTTGATCCTCATGCTACTTCTACGAAGAATCAAAGAAATCATGTTGTTAAATAAAATTTTCTGATAACATGAAGGAAGTATAACTAATGTATTGAAGGACAGTCAGGATCCCAAAAGAACTCAATAGGCTAAAACATGGACCAAATCTAATAAGATTGAACATAAATGTAATAGGGAATAATGTAAAGTCTTTTACTCTAATCCAGAAAGTTAACCTCACAAATACAGAATTGAAGAATGATAGGTAAGCAACAGTTTTTTAATATAAAAAATAAGTAGGAGTTTCAGTGAATTTTAAGCTGAATATGAAACTTCAAAGTTGGGTGGCAGCTAAATAAGTGTACTATGGAGTGGTGCACAATTCTTAGCCATTCATCAATTAAAATATGTATTTATATGTTTTCTCTCTCTCCCCACATGTAACACATATTCTATATTATACTGCATACATTTTACACACACATATATGCATTAGCATGTGAATTACTTGGAACAAGGACTAATTTTGGCATAGATTTATCCTGTTTCATCAAGAGAAATGCCTATATTTTTCTCCTGATGCCAGGTTGGTTTATAATATCTGACTTTCACCAGATAAAATTGTCAGTTTCCTTACCTTTAATTAGTTCTTCTTGCCAACATACTTTTTGTTTATTGCTCTTTTGGTGCACTTAAATTCTGAGGTTTTAAAGGAATGATTATTCTTACAAGGAATTGTGCAAAAGTTGCAGGTTTTAAGGAATACGCTTCAATGACTGTTAGATATATTTCAGTGGCTCTTGTATGGGGAAGACAAACATTTTAAGATTTTTTCAAGCTCATAATGGAACAAGACCCATTACAAAAAGAGTGTGAAAGAAAGTGTTGTTGAAAATGAACAAGTTTAAGAACTAATAAACTTTTGCCATTACAATATAGCTTTATTAATCCTCAGAAAACTAGCAAAGACTTTCAGAGGGACCTGACAACTGGAGGGGCTGTAACTGATTGCTCTATTATGAATATTAGATTTCTTGAAGTTGGAAGAAAAGAGAGACCAATACAAAACAAAGCTACTTGTTAATCATTGTTATGATGAAAATTATATTTATCATGGCTAAGAAAAAAAAAAACAAAGACTGAGTACTGATGATTGGGCAAATGCAATTATATTGATGAGATTCAGTTTTAAATTCATTTCAGAATTGAAGAAATTCCCAAGTGTATATGGCATCATACAATATAACTCTTTACCATAGCCCAGCAGTGCAGATAAATATTCATCTTGTGAATTCCATGACAAAACAAAAATCAAAACAAAACAAAACAAAAACAAAAACAAACAAACAAACAAAAACAAGTAACTGAAGCAAATAGAGGATTCATTGCATTTTAAAGGTTTCAAAGACTTAAAAGGTTGTGAGGTTTCTGGGATGTCAGCAAATGCAATTATTTTATTTTGTCTCAGTTAATTTGCACACCAATATAGCTATGCATATCCATACCTGTATGGGACTATACTTTCACCTGTATAGAGAACTCCCAACCAGGAAGCTCTGCATTTGATACTATGGTTTTTTGTTGTTGTTGTTGTTTGTTTGTTTGTAGCAGTATCTAGTTTATTTACTGCCTGTGAAAGGTAGATGTCACAGCACACACCCCTCATGAGTCCATTTGTCCAAGGGGCCCTGGCTGGGGATGTACTTAACCCCACAGCCATCAGGAATGAGATGCTTCTCAGCTATCATGTACTCAAACTCATCAGCATTGAACTTGATGAAACCCCATTTCTTGGAGATGTGGATCTTCTGGAGACCAGGAAACTTGAACTTGGCTCTGCACAAAACTTCAATCACATGTTCTTTATTCTGGACCTTGGATCAAATTGACATGATAACTTGGCCACCAGTGTGTACATGGGCTACAGTGCCCTGGGGCTTCCTAAGGGCTCCTCACACGCCAGTCTGGAGCCTATCAGCCCCAGGACATGACAACATCTTATTGATGCACATGACATGAAAAGGATGTAACCAAACACAAATATGAAAGCCATCCTTGCCACAACTCTTCACCATGTACTTGTTGGCACAGATACGAGCTGCTTCCAAGGCTTTTGATGACAGGTGTTCATATTCATCTGACACCATATGGCCACACAATGGAAATACATCCACTTGCGCTTTCTTTCTACCAACATCGAAGATTCTTATCTTGAAATAAGGAACTCCCCTACAGAAATGGGACTTTGGGTACTTCTTATTTTTACAGTACCTATAACAGCAGGCAGGATGACAGCCCATGGCACCGGCATCAGCAGGGACTGTGTCTTGCCATAGGGAAAGGTGCATTTGATAGGGTTAAAAAAGTTACCTGGGGACAAAAGGTTAAATAACATGCACAGAATCAAACAGCTAAGATGTGTCCTGGATCATTCTCTCAGCACATGAGGCCTTTAGAGATCCCTGAACCATAGGCAATCAACTGAAAGATTCAGGCAAATTTCATCTGGATCCTTATCCCAAAGAGCACCACACCCCCAATCCATCCTTGACACTACAAAAGCAATACAAATGGAACTGAAAACTCACCTAACGGAAAAAAAAAAAACATAAGTTGGGGCAATTATCTTTTAATAGAAAAGGTCAAATATATCCAGAGATGATTGAGATTATCAAGTAAAGGAGCTATGGGTTGGTTCTTTGTGATTTCCAGGCATGTAGTGAAATAAATTTTGTACTATGAAATAGTGGGGTATAAGTATATCAAAATATGGCAGGTAGTCTAGTTCTGTATAAAGACTGAAAAGAAAAACATCAATATTTCTCAATCGGACACCAGGATTCTAGTGATGCAAACTCCATATTTCTCTCATTAGACTCAGTATCAATATTTATTCAGAATTCAGCATTGTAACAAGTATGGGTATTCAGATTATCAATATTCATCAAATTCAAAGGTCTACAAGACAATCTCAGTGAAACTGACTTGTGAAGGAATAGATGTTTGAAAGTTGACTGTATAATTATAGCCCAATTTATTTCTTTTTTACAATTTCTCTAAGATTCTATAAATGAAAGTATATAAACTCTATAGTCCCAGGTAGAGAATCTCTCCCAGGATCCCAATTTTATGCCAGATGAGGCCCCACAAAATACATGTGTTCTGGCCCCACTCCATCAGGGTGAGATGGACTTTATCTCCTTCCTCAGAGTCCACAGGTAGCTAAAGGGATTTATGGGTGTCTCTTTCTCTACTTCCATGGGGTCTCAATCTCCTTTTTAAATATTATTTCTGAATTTGTTAGGGCACCAGCGACTAGTTATATTTATCCACTTAAAGTCATGTAGTTTTTACAAAGGGACATTACTTTTAAAATGTAGCAAGATAAAACAAAAACATGCAAACATTTCCCCCAATATTTTGGGGTCATAATCTCCCTATACCATCTTGTTTGCTAAATGGGATTCAGGGTAAGACTAATAACTTAGTTGGTTTTCCAAATAGCATTGGTTTCATGTCCAGATGTGACATGACTGGTTGGTGAGTCCTTCACTGTGATAGAATCCCAAACGTCATTTCTAAACATAATTCCTGGGAATATACTGACCTAGCACCCACACCTGACCTGGATTTTGACTCCTGGATTCCTACGTCTTACATTGTTAACCAAGTAAAAGACTTTACTTTCTATGCCTAGAATGAAAAATAATACACAAAAAGGTCAAGGATTTAGGCCGGTTTCTTGAGGGCAAAGCTTACTGTATCATAAGCATGATGGTCCTTCTAGTTATACCATAGTCTTTTAGCATATGTGGCAAGTGAAAAAGTCACCATGCTCCTTTAGATGGAAATGCAGCAAAGAGATGCGGTCAAAGTTGACTCAAACCTTTCTGAAAAAATCAAAGTTTCTGGCTATTCAGCTAGTTGGAAAAAAGCTCTTCCCAACAATGTGGCTGGCCAACTGGAACCAGGTATAGAATGTCCATATAATTTCCACAGTCTTTCTAAGGCACTTCACTTGCATGTCATCACAGTTCTCCCAGAAGCAGCTTTCTACTCTCCTCCACAAATAGAGAAACAGGATCGTAGGTAGTTTGGGGATGTACCAGGCTCCCATCATATGGATTTATGAAGGTAACTCTGAGAGCATTGGCAACAAGATTAAATTGAAGTATGTTTTCAGGTATTATGGACCACTCTCAAGTGTGTGCCAAATGCAAGATTGTGGAATGGTTGAAAAAAAGCACTCATTGTCATTGCCTGACAAATCTTTGTAATCAGCACTCTTAGGGTGATCATTGAAGAAGCCCTTCATCTCTCAGCAAATCATCACAAAGAGGAGGTTCTTTTTACAGACAGAGCAAGTCTCTTCCTAGAAATGGAAGGGGGAGATTACTGTCATGGGAGAAATATCATAAATTCTCTTCCTCCTTTTCTAGGTCTCATAATTACCATAGTACAAATGACAGCAAATAGAACTTTGACTTTCAAGAGGAATAATATACAGACAGTAACCTTTCATTGGACAGGAACATCTACAGAATATTACAAGCTTTGTTTAAGATTCATAAGATCAATACATTATAAAAATGTACTTCTATCTGTGAGAATTTATTGTCTTATAACTGTGGCACACGTAAAGATGTAAAGTTGTTTGGTTTAAAACCAAATGTATAAGCTGTTCTAGGCTGGACATGATTCAGGACAGTTCCCTGGTAGTTTAGGTTATATATTGGAACAAAATGAAACATTTACAAATCATTCAACAGTTAACAAAAAGAGATTTACTTACCCATATTAGGAGGTTATTCAGCAAGCATAGTAATAAAGAATTCCTTGAATTGATTCAGCTATCATCTCAATTCACCAGTCAAACTTCTGAAAGCCCATTCAGTTCCTCATGGCATCAACAGATGTCCCCTGAATCACCTGAGTCTCAAGGAGTGCTTCAATATCTTTGAAGGAAAATTAACTTACCCAACATGGCAGAAAGAAGAATTAGAATATTGCGTTTATGAAAGAAGGCATGTCATGACAATAATTTACTACTTTACAATATTCCCTTGTAGAAAAGTTTAGTTTATATTGATATTCAATTTATTTTTCATCATTTACAAATAATCCCATGAGTGTTTCAGTGGTCAAAACGGTGATGTCCTATTCTCTCTGAAAAAAAAATCACCACCAAAAAACCCCCAAAATGTCAAATATTGACGATGTTGGAGGAAGGCCTGATTTTTGTCCATAGCACAGTTTTATATATATATATATATATATATATATATATATATATGTGTGTGTGTGTGTGTGTGTGTGTGTGTGTGTGTGTGTGTATGTGTGTGTGTGTTTACACACATATGTGGTTACATACATATACACATATACATACATGTGTTTATGTATATATGAAAATATTTTTGTATATTTAAATATAAAATACATATACATATATACATGCACACACTGTATTTAAATGTATGCATTGTTTTAAAACTCCTCTTAGAATGAGCCAGAAGATAAATTGGGACATTAAAAGTCCTAAAAGAAAAACTATATTATTTAAAAGTAATAATTGGTGTTTTACATGTAAAACTAAACAAAACAAAACAAAATAAAATATCTTCTATCTAAGTGGTACATAGTTTGATTGAAAACCTTAAGAGGTTTCAAGAAAGTTAGCAGTTCCACTTTTAAGGTTAGGCCATCTTTTTGTAGTGGATAGGTATTATTATTTCAAAATTTACTTACTGTTTGAGACTTTTTTATGGTATCATTTATAATATTTTTGACACCCTCTGGTGTGGGTTCTGGGGCTGGGACAGAAATTCTCTCTCACCGCAGTCACAGATTTTCCCTACTGACCTTCTAAGTTGTCTTTGGCATTCATGGGGTGAGAAGTCTGGAAACTGCCACAGCTGCCCATGATTCAGTACCCTGAGGTCTGCTCCAGATTCACGGAGGCCTGTTTTGCCTATGTGCCCATGCCAAACTGTGTTCTTCTCCCCGCCTGGCGCCATATACCTTTCTGATCAACCATGCAGGTTGTCTTGGGCTGGAAATGTGTTTCACTCTGTCTTTTTGTGGGTTCTGCTGCTTTAGAATTTGTTTAGAGTCATTTTCACAGGTATTTGGAGGAGTTTGGGGGAGAGCTCAAACATGTCACTGCTTTTACTCCTACCAATTTTGTTTCTGAAGGAGTCCTTTTCTTCAGTGAGTTTTTGTGCCTCTTTTTTCTTTTTGCCCATTTTGCTTTTTACCCAGTTACATGTCAAGAAAATTTTTTGCATTCATTTTTATGAAATTTTGAGGTCCAATTTTCTCCCACCCTCCTTCCCATCCCCTCTTCTGAAAATGGCAAGCAATTTGATAAAGTTTATACATGTGCAATTGTGTAAAAATATTTTCATATTAGTCATAGTTATGAATAAGAAACAGATCAAAAGAAAAAAAACACTAGAAATTATAAAGTAAGTGAAAAAAAAGTCTGTATTCAGAATCCATCAAATTTTGTTTTGTTTTGTTTTGTTTTAATCTGGATATGGATAGCATTTTCCTTTATGAGTCATTTGTACCTGTCTTGGATCATTATGTTCCTGAGAAGAACTGAATCATTCATAGTATCATGGCTGATACTGTATACAATATTTTTCTGGTTCTGTTCATTTTACTTTGGATCGGTTTGTTGAAATCTTTCCAGGTTTTTCTGAAATCTACCATCATTTCTTCATTTTTTATCATTTCTTATTGGATAGTAGTATTTTCATCATTTCTTATTGGATAGTAGTATTCCATTACATTCATATACCATAGCTTATTCAGCCATTCCCCAATTGACTGCTAAAAATATTTATGTACATGTAAGTCCTTTTCCCTTTTTTGGGGGTCTTTTTGGGATACAGACCTAGCAGTGGCATTGCTGGGTCAAAGGATATGCAGAGTTTTGTAACCTTTTGGGCATGGGTCAAAATTGTTCTCCAGAATGTTAAGATCACTTCACAACTCCAACAGTGCATTAGTGTCCCAATTTTCCCACATCTTTTCCATCATTTATCCTTTGCCTTTTTTTGTCACATTAGCCAATCTTATAGGTCTGAGGTGGTACCTCAGAGCTGTTTTAATTTGCATTTCTCTAATCCAAAGTGATTTAGAGCACTGCATCATATGCGTATATATAGCTTCAATTTCTTCATCTGAAAACTGCCTATTCATATCTTTTGACCATTTATCATTTGGGGAATGGCATGTCTTGCAAATTTGATTCAGTTCTCTATATATTTTAGAAATGAGGCCTTTATCAGAGACACTTGATGTAAAGATTATTTCCCAGCTTTGTGCTTTCCTTCTAATTTTGGTTGCATTGGTTTTGTTTCTACAAAAGCTTTTTAATTTAAAATAATCAAAATGTCTATTTTATATTTTGTAATTCTTTCTTTCTCTTGTTTGGTCATGAATTCTTTTCCCCCAGCCCCACTGATAAATCTGACAGGTAGACTATTCCTTGCTCATCTAATTTGCTTATTGCTAATTTGTATCACCCTTTACATCTAAATCATGCCAAAGGTCTGTCATATCTAACTTTTTCATTATTCTATTTACTCTGCCATCTTGTCTCCAGGAAGAAGATTCACCAATTTTACTTTTAAGGCATTATTTCCTTCAGTAATTTTTGTGCCTCTTTTACCATTTGGCCAATTTTGTTCTTAAAGTGCTATTTCCTTCAGTACTTTTGTATACTTCCTTTATCAAGTTGTTGACTCTGTTTTCATAATTTTCTTGTATCACTACCATTTCTTCTCCCAATTTTTCCTCTATCTCACTTATTTGTTTTTTTTTTAAATCCTTTTTGAGCTCTTCCAGTAGTTCTTTTTGAGCTTGTGACCAACTTACAATGCTAGTTCTCTCCTCTGCCTTGAGATTGAGACCTGGGTTCCTACTTTCCCGTGAGTGACCACAAGTACTTCTCTTTGTCCTAGAACCTTTACCTGGGCCCTTGCTGCCCTGTAGTGGCTAGTGCTATTGTTCTTTTTGGCCCTGTGACTGTGACCCAGAATCACATTTGGGCTAAGCACAGAATCCTGAACATAGTGCTAACACAAGGAACCTTTCAATCCTTTTCTGACCAGTTGTCTAATCCCTCTTCCCCCACAGTACATGGACCGAGAACTTCAGAAGCTGCTGCTGCTGCCAATGCAGCCACTCCCCAAAGTGTGGCTTACTCTACCTGCACTCTGCTTTCCTTTCCTAAGTTGTCTTGTACTAGAAAATTGTTTTACCCAATTTTTTGTTGGTTCTGGCACTCCATAATTTGATGTGAGGGATTATTTTAGAGTCATTTGGATGGGAATTTGGGAGAGTTCTGCTGAGTGATTTTCTCACCTTTTTGGCTCCAGCTCTCAAATCTCTGGATTTTCTTTACCATGCCATAGAAGCTTCCTCCAGGCAGCTAGATGGTTCATTGGATAGACCCCTGGGCCTTGAGTAAGGAAGACCTGAGTTCCCATCCAACCTCAGACACTAATTAGCCTTCTGACCTTGGGCAAGTCACTTAGATTCCGTTTGCCTAGGAGACACCTAAGTGGCTCAGTGGACAAAGCCCTTGGTTTGGTGTCAGGAAGATCTGAGTTGCAATCCAGGCTCAGACTCTTACTAGGGCAGCCACTTAACCTTTTTGTTGTTGTTGTTGTTGTTTTTTTTTGTTTTTTGTTTTTTGCCTTAATGTCCTGGAGAAGGAAATGGCAAACCACTTCAGTATCTTTGCTGAGAAAACTGCATGGAGAGCATGGTTGTGAAGGGTCAAACATGACTGAATGACTGAGCAACAACAATAAGAAGCTTCCTCAGGCTAGAAGTTCACTTTACCCTAGACTTCTCACACTGAAAGTACACTGGCCCCTATAACCCCTTGCTCTGCTTTGCTTGTTCCTCACAGACTCTTCCCAAAAGTACCCAGGCTAGCCATGTCTGCCTTCCTCTCCAGGCTCTACTCATAAACTTTCTCTAGCATAACTCCATGGGTACCTCCATTCCACCCTATTTTCACCTTGCTTCTGTGTGTTGTATTCTTGCAATACAATATATGTTCCTTGAGGACATAGACTGTCTTTCTTTTTGTATTTGTATTCACAATGATTAGTATGATAGCAGGCACATAGTAATTGCTTTATAAATGTTTATGGACTGCCTTGAGTTGATATCAGTGACTACTCCTTCAGTCTGGTCATTTTACCAATCCTCAATATACCTGACTTTACTATAGTATAGGTAATAATTCTCCATCTTGTCAAAATGTGTAACATGAAGGATATTTTGAAATTCTTTAGTGTAATCTATATCAAAAACATCCTTCTTTTTTTCTTTCAGTCTAATTACACTATGATAAAAGGAAATGAAGTTAGTCTCACGACTGCCATGATGAAGCCATGTTGACATATCTGTAAAGAATTAGATATTAAAGATGATGTAAACTTGTCAAAAGCAAATATAACTATGTTTGATTGGTGACTATTGACATGCTGTTGACACAAGTGAAGTAAGATCAAATATTTTAGCTCTCGATAGGTCGTTTCAGATTTGTTGAATATCCAAGTGGTTAAAAATGTGGAATGAGAAAGAATGAAAAATCAACTTGACAAAAAGATTTGGGTCATTTTTCACTTAGAAGTTGTCCAAAGCATGTAATTAGATGAATTATCTATAGAAGTATGTGAAGGGGGAAGAGTACATCAACCAACAAAGAAATATTAAATTGCTTTGGCTTTGAAAACTACAGTTCCAAAAGTTTATGTTGATTTGGTTATACTCTAAAAAGATAGAAACGTTAAGTGCAGAGAAAATAAGGGATTTGTTTCTGTTAACTTAAGAAAAAAATATGCTACATCACTAGGATCCAGATATTTATGTGACAGCAATTTTTGGCTCTTTACTCCAAAGAGCAGCTGTGTTTTCTTTTAGGATACTATCAAGAATGAAGTGTTGTCTGAGAGTTTATGAACATTAAACTATGGTATTTAATTCTAAAAGTTTTGAATTATTTAATATTCATTAAGCAGGTGCATGAGATAAGATGAATAAGAACAGTGGCACCCAAAGTGATATTTTTAGAGTACTTATTCATATGGGATCTATGCAAACCAATTAATGAGAAATATAACAGGGAAAATAGTAATATAGACTTGCCTAACTTGTGGGGGATAAGATGGACTTTCTTACATAGAAGAGCTAAAAGTGTTATTAGATATCGTCTAATCTTACCCATTCTTTTTACGAATCAACAAGTATCAGAGACCCAGAAAACAAACTTGGTAGAACCAGACTGAGGATCATTACCTTAATTAGGGATAGATGACCAGAACTTTCCCCTAAGGCAGTGAAACTTAGAAGATACTGACAGAATGTGTACCCCTTCAGTAGCAGAGAAAAACCTGAGTCTACCACCTAGTTTAGTAAAAATAATTAAAATAAGAATCAACCAGATGACAGGCTGACTCCAACCTTTACCTACAAAAAGACAGCCCAAGTAAGAACATTCCTGTCCTAGTCCCACTCTCCCTGACCCTTCCAACACTTCATTTATTCATTCATTCTTTCATTCAGCAAGCATTTATTAAGTATCTAGTGTGTACCAGTCACTGTACTAGGCAGTGGAGAAAAAAATGCAAAAATTGAACAGTTCCTGATCTCAAGGAGTGTATGTACTACCAGATTTCCTATAGTTAGTCTCCTGCGATTATCATGTTTTTCTCCACCTCACCTCAGTGGAATTCAGGACCAATTTCTTGCCGCTTGAATGAAGTGTGAAAATTGCTAGTTACGGTTAGTTTTTTTTCTGGCTAAAACATTGGTCTCCTGGTAGCTAAAAACAGGTGTTCTTTTCACTATGACATATGGAATTGTTAAATGCCTTAAATGTATGCATATTTTCATTCAATGTAATTTAATTCAACAAGCATTTATCAAGTGCCTGCCTACCACATAGCAGATGCTATGCTAGACATTAAGAATACAAATAAGAAAATGAAACAGTCCCTGACCTCAAGGGACTTACATTCTATGAGGTGGGTGATAGCAGCATGTAGACAAATAAATGTATATGACATATACACAAACTGATTTCTGGAAGGAGGGCTTAGCACTACTTTGAAAAAGAAATTATTAACAATAGAGAAGACTGGTATGAAGAAACTGGAGCAGTACAGCTAAGAGAGATTTATGTGATAGCAGAGAGTATCAGTTCATGTAAGTCTTTCCAGGTTTTTCTGAAGTCTGCCTGCTCATCATTTCTTATGGAACAATTGTATTCCATTATATTCATATGCCACAACTTGTTCAGTTGTTCCCCAACTGATGGGTATTCACTTAGTTTTGAATTCTTAGCCACCACACAGAGTTGCTATAAATGTTTTTGTGCATCTGGGTCCTTTTTCCTTTTTTATGATCTCTTTGGGGATATAGACCTAGAAGTGGTAATGCTGGGTCAAAGGGTATACACAGTTTGGTTACCCTTTGGGAACAGTTCCAAATTGCTCTCCAGAATGGTTGGATCAGTTCACAACTCCACCAACAATGTATTAGTGTTCCAATTTTCCCACATCTTCTCCATCATTTATCTTTTTCCTCTTTTTGTCAGATTAGCCAATCTGATAGATGTGAGGTGGTACATCAGAGTTATTTTGATTTGCATTTCTCTAATTACTAGTGATTTACAGCATTTTTTTCATATGACTATAGATCTTTAATTTCATCATCTGAAAACTGACTGTTCATGTCCTTTGACCATTTATCAATTGGAGAATGACTTGTATTCTTGTAAATTTCATTCAGTTCTCTATATATTTTAGAAATGAGGACTTTATCAGAGACACCAGTTGTAAAAATTGTTTCTAATTCTGCTTCTAATCTTGGTTACATTGGCTTTGTTTACACAAAAACTTTTCAATCTAAAGTAATAAATTACCCATTTCACATTTCATAATGTTCTCTGTCTCTTGTTTGGTCATAAACTCTTCTGTTCTCCATAAATCCATAAATCTGACAAGTAAACTATTCTTTGCTCTCCCAGTTTACTTATAGTATCAGCCTTTATATCTAAATCATGTACCCATTTTGACTTTTTCTTGTTATACAGTATGAGATGTTGGTCTGTGCCTAGTTTCTGCCATACTATTTTCCAGTTTTCCCAGCAGTTTTGTTAAATAGAGAGTTCTTATCCCAGAAACTGGAGTCTTTGCGTTTATCAAACAATAGATTACTGTATCTTGTGTACCTAACCCATTCCACCAATCCATCACTGTATTTCTTACTCAGGACCAAGTAGTCTGATGATTGCTGCTTTATAATAACATTTAAGATCTGGTATGGCTAAGTCACCTTCCCTTGCATTTCTCTTCATTAATTCCCTTGATATTATGGACCTTTTATTCTTTCAGATAAATTTTGTTATTATTTTTTCTAGCTCTATAAAATAAGGTTTTGGTACTTGGATTGGCATGACACTGAATAAGTAAATTAATTTAGATAGAATTGTCATTTTTATTAGCTTGGCCTACCCATGAGCAACTGATATTTTTCCAGGTATTTAGATTTGACTTTATTTGTATGAAAAGTATTTTGTAATTTTGTTCACATAGTTTCTGGGTCTGTTTTGGCAGGTAGACTCCCAAATATTTTATAATGTCTACAGTAATTTTAAGTGGAATTTCTGTTTCTATCTCTTGTTATTGGGCTTTGCTAGTAATAAATAAAAATGCCAATGATATATGTGGGTTTATTTTATGTCCTGTAATTTTGCTAAATTTGTTTATCATTTCAAGTAGTTTTCAACTTGATTCTCTAGGAGGCTCTAAGCATACCATCATTTCATCTGCAAAGAGTGATAGCTTTGTTTCTTCTTTGCTTATTCTAATTCCTTCAATTTCTTTTTCTCCTCTTATTGTTAAAGGTAATATTTCTAGTACAATATTGAATAACAATGGTGATAATGGACATCCTTGTTTTACTCTTGAACTTATTGGAAATGCTTCTAGCTTATCCCCATTACATATAATGCTTGATGATGGTTTTAGATAGATGTACTTATCATTTTAAGGATGATTCCATTTATTCTTGTGCTCTCTAGTGTTTTTTAATAAAAATGGGTATTGTATTTGTCAAAAGCTTTTTCTGCATCTATTGAGATAATCACGTGATTTCTGTTAGTTTTGTTGTTGATATGGTCAATTATGCTGATAGTTTTCCTAATATTGAACCAGCCCTGTATTCCTGGTATAAATCCTACCTTGTCATAATGGATTATCCTTCTGATAAATTGCTATACTCGCTTTGCTATTTTTTTAAAATTTTTGAATGAATCTTCAATAGGAAAATTGGTCTATAATTTTATTTCTTTCTTTTGGCTTTTCTTGGTTTAGGTATCAGCACCATATTTGTATTATAAAAAGAATTTGGTAGAACTCCTTCTTTGCCTATTTTCCCAAATAGTTTATATAGTACTGTAATTAATTTTTCTTTAAATGTTTGATAGAATTCATTTGTAAATCCATCTGGCCTTGAGATTTTTTCCTAGGGAGTTCACTGATGGCTTGTTTAATTTCTTTTTCTGAAATGGGTTTGTTTAATAATTTCATTTTTCTTCTTTTATTCTGGGCAATTTTTACTTTTTTAAATATTCAACCATTTCACTAAGATTGTCAAATTTATTGTCATACAGTTGGGCAAAATAATTCCTAGTTATTGTTTCAATTTCCTCTTGATTTGTGGTGAAATAACCCTTTTCATTTTTGATACCGGTAATTTGGTTTTCTTCTTTCTTTTTTTAATAAAATAAATAAAAAGTTTATCTGTTTTATTGTTTTTTTCATAAAACCACCTCTTAGTTTTATTTATTAGTTCAATAGTTTCCTTAATTTCAATTTTATCAATCTCTCCTTTGGTTTTCAGAATTTCCAATTTAGTATTTTTAATTTGTTTTTTTTTCTAGCTTTTTAAGTTGCATTCCCAATTCATTGATCTCCTCTTTCTCTATTTTATTCATGTAATCATTGAGAGACATAAAATTTCCCCTAAGAACTGCTTTGGATGTGTCCCATAAGTTTTGGTATGTTGTCTCATTATTGTCATTTTCTTGGATGAAGTTATTGATTGTTTCTATGATTTGTTGTTTGACTTATTCATTCTTTAGGTTTAGATTATTTATTTTCTAATTAATTTTTTTCTATCTTTCTATGGCCCTTTATTACATGTAATTTTTTTTGCATCATGGTCTGAAAAGGATACATTTAATATTTCTGTCTTTCTGCATTGGACTGTGAGGTTTTATGCCCTAGTGCATGGTCAATTTTTGTGTAGGTGCCACATACCACTGAGAGAAAGGTATATTCCTTTCTATCCCTATTCAATTTTCTCCAGTAGTCTACCATATCTAACTTTATTAAGAGTCTATTTATTTCTTTAATTTCTTTCTTGTTTATTTTGTGGTTAGATTGATATAGTTTTGAGGGGGGAGGTTAAGGTCCTCCTCTAGCATAATTTTGCTATTTATTTTCTCCTGTAACTCACTTAACTTCTCCTCTAATAATGTGGATGCTATATCATTTGGTACACATATGTTTTGTGTTGATATTACTTCATTGTCTATGGTACCTTTTAGCAGGATGTAGTTTTCTTCCTAATCCCTTTTAAGTAGATCTATTTTTGTTTTTGCTTTGCTTGAGGTCCAGATTGCTTCCCTTGTTTTTTGTTTACTTGTTTGTTTGTTTTTGTTTTTGTTTTTACTTTAGCTGAAGCATAATATATTCTGCTCCAGCCTTTTACATTTATGTTGTGTGTATCTCTCTGCTTCAAATGCCTTTCTTGTAAAGGACATATTGTAGGATTATGGTTTTTAATCCAATCTGCTATCCATTTCCATTTTATGGGAGAGTTCATCCCATTCACATTCACAGTTGTGATTACTGTGTCTCTCTTTCCATCTTATTTTCCCTCTGTTTATATTTTTCTCTCTCCTTTTTCTGTTTTATTCCTCATCTTTGTTTTGCTTCTGACCACCACCTCTCTCAATCTGCCCTCCCTTCTATCTGCCTACCTCCCTTTTCTTTCCCTTTTTTTCTACTACTTCATATAGGGTAAGATAGGTTTGTATATCTAATTGAGCATGTATTATGTCCTCTCTTTGAGCCATATCTGATGAGAGTAAGGATCAAACAATATTCGCCTCCCTCTCTTCTTTACCTCTACTGTAATAGGTTTTTGTGCCATTTCATGTGATGTCATTTACCTTTTTTTGCTTCTTCCTTTCCTCTTCTCCCAGTAAAATATTTTTTCACTCCTTATTTTTTTTTAATCATCACATCAAAGTCAACTTATATCCACATCCTCTGTCTTTGTATACACTTTCTAGATGTCATAATAAAGATACAGTTCTCAAGAGGTACAAGAATCATTTTCCCATGTAGGGATAAAACAGTTTAACCTTAATGAATAACATGTAGATTTTTTTTCTTTTCTTGTTTACCTTTTTATGCTTTTCTTGAGTCTTGTATTTGAAGATTAAATTTTCTGTTTAGCTCTGGATTTTTCATCAGGAAAATTTAGAAATGCCCTATTTCATTGAACATACATCTATTCCCTTAAAAGATTATACTCAATTTCACCGGATAGTTGATCCTTGGTTGTAATCCAAGCTCCTTTGCCTTATAGAATATCATATTCCTAGCCCTCTGATCTTTATGTAGAAGGTGTAAGGTCCTACTTAATCCTGACTGTGGTTCAACAATATTTAAATTGTTTCTAGCTGCTTGCAGTATTTTCTCCTTGACCTAATAATTCTGGAATTTGGCTCTAATATTTCTTAGCATTTTCATTTTGGGATATCTTTTAGGAGGTGATCTGTGTATTCTTTCAATGACTATTTTACCCTCTAGTTTTAGGACCTCAGGGAAGTTTTCCTTGATAATTCCTTGAAAGATGTTGCCCTGGCTCTTTTTTTTTTAATTAGTATTGCTTGGAGGTAGACCAATAATTCTTAAATTCTCTCTCCTGGACTTATTTCCTAGGTCATTGCTTTTCCAATGATGTATTTTACATTTTCTTTTATTTTTTCATTCTTTTGATTTTGTTTGACTGATTCTTGATGTCTCATAGAGTCATTATCTTCCACTTATCCAATTCTAATTTTTAACAACTTGTTTTCTTCAGTTAGCTTTTGTACTTCCTTTTCCTTTTGGCCAATTCTACAATTCTACTTTTTTTTTTTTTTTTTTTTGGTGAGGCAATTGAGGTTAAGTGACTTGCCCAGAATCACACAGCTAGTGAGTTAGTGAGTGTTTTGTGTCTGAGGCCAGATTGAATTTAGGTCCTCCTGACTCCAGGGCTGATGCTCTATCCACTGCCAATTCTACTTTTTAAGGAGGTCTCTTCAATGAGTTTTTGTGCCTCCTTTCCCATTTGGCCAATTCTACTTTTTAAGAAGTTGTTTTCTTCAGTAGACTTTTTTTTCCATTTGAGCAATTGTAATTTTTAAGGAATTGTTTTCTACAGTCAATTTTTGTCATTCCCTTTCCAGGCTGTTGACTCTCTCTTGCATACCTCTTTCTTTCCCAATTTTTCTTCTACCTCTCTTATTTAACTTTAAAATCCTTTCTGAGCTCTTCCAAGAAGGCTTTTTGGGCTTGAGACCAGTTCATATTCCCCTTGAAGTTTAAGATATAGGTATATTGATAATGTTGTCCTCTTCTTAATTTGTGTTTTGATCTTCCCTGTCTCCATAGAAAGAACCTATGATTATTGTCCATTTCTGCTTTTTGCTTATTATGTTTGCCTAATTCCTGGCTTTTAAAGTTGAGTTCTCCTACTGGAGCACAGGTGGCACTGTCCCAAGCTTCTTGTGCTGGGGGCCAGAGACTGGCTCTTGGTGCTGGGTCCTCAGGTGCTGGTAGTTGAAATCTGTAGGGGTCTGTAAGCTTACCTGGTACTGAACTGGAGGCCTAGTGGTGATGTCTGGCATGTGCTGAGGCAATGTGCAGTTTTTTCTGCATTTTCCCAGGGATTCAATGAAGCTCATGGGGTAGGCCATAGGGGTCTGGCTGCTGGGGGATACCTGCTCACCAGGGGCTGTGTTGGAGCATGTGGAGGTTAAAGGACACCTATTTGGCTGGGGCTGCACTGAAACTGCACATAGGGTTTCAGCTGCTAGAAGATATCTGCCTGCCCATAGCTGTGCTGAAGCACCCAAAGATTGGCTGCTGGGGGATGTCTGCCCACCAGCACACATGGTGATTCTCTGATCTGGTGTCTGCCAGATTTCCTGGCTGTGCCAAGGCACATGGGGGGACCTGGAGCTTACCTGCGCCACCACCCTCGGGTTCAGGATTTCCCACTGGATTGCTAAGGTGGGGCTTGATGTTGGCTTGCCAGGATGCCGCTGGTCTTGGACTGCACTCCCCTTCCACCAGAGCAAGAGGGACCTTTCCCACTGATCCCCCAAGCCTCCCAGTGTAATAGAATGCTCCACCCTGTTTTTCTGCTAGCTCAGCTGTTTCAGGATTATTCCTGTGGTAAACTTTTCTGGGGTTTTAGAGGTTAATAAGTGAAAGTGAGATTGATTTACTGCTTACTCTGCCATCTTGACTCCTGGAAGTAGTTTTCCTTACTTGTTAATGATAAAATTAAATTAGATGAATTCTAAGGTCCTTTAAACACTTAGTACAATACATGAAACATAGTAGGAGTTTAATAAATGTTTATTGACTGACTGATTGACTTCCCCCATGTCTAGATCTATATGAATGGATCAATAGATGTTAATTTTAACATATATATGTATATATATATATAAACACATATATACATACACACATGTATAGAGACCTCATTTCCCCTTAATTTTTTATATAAGGTATATTTTATACATATTATGTTTATACATAGTGTGTTTATACATACATATATATGTCTGTGTGTACATTCATATGAAGACATAGACATAAACAAGTATATATGCGTATATATTATATTAAAGATGAAAGAGAATGTGTTAACTTTTATAAAATACAGAGAGAGTGAAAAACAGAGCACAAGTTAAGCTTAACAAAATGTCTAAAATTATTAAGAAATGACTCCTTGGAAAGGGGAATAGTATAACACTCCTGGGCAGTAGAGGCCAGGATGGTCACTTTTGTTGTCCCCACAGACAGAATGTTAACTTCTTGAGGGAGAGCATTGCTTCATTTTTTCTTTTTATTTCCTGTGTATAGCACAATGAATGGTATAATGCAACTATTAAATAAATACTTATTAATTTGTTCTGATTTGTGTTGTTTTTAACAGAAAATTTCTTCCCAATTTCTTTGAATTTTATGTGTTATAAGATAGTTTTGATTAATCATCTTCCTCTAACTTCAGATAAATTCACAGTACTCTAGAGAGCTAAATTCTTCCTCATTTTACATAATAAAAAAGCCCAATGACATACAAATATTCATCTCAATTGTTGTAGAAAGAAAGAAAATGTATTTTAAGGGCAAATGAAATGAAAATTAGCTCTGTTATGCTTTAGGAATTATAGGCATTTAATCCTTAGGTATGGAAGATTAGAGGGCAAACCAAAGACAATGAAAATGTTAGCTCTTAGATTGCTTTCACTAATGTTCATATTTCAACCAAATTTAATTAAGTTGGTAAAGGTTACATATCCTGATGTTGAATAGAAAGACCTACTGTACCTGTTTGCTTTAGTCTATGTGATGAAAGTTTTAAAGTTATTAGTTAAGGCATGTAATCTCCTCCTATTTGAGAAGGAAAAGTGATAGGTTCACTTTCTTTCAGTAAGAGGAAAAAGAGAAAGATAGAACTAAGAACTAACCAATGTGTATTCGTTTTTATGGCTTTCCTCAAATCGGTTTTTCTGGGCTATAGGGTTTGAGGTATACATTGAGACCAAGAAGACATTTTAAAAGTAGAAATTTGGAACAGGAAAATTCACGTAGTATTACTTTTCAATAATAAAAAATGGGGGAGGAGGGTAAGACTGAGATGTGAACTCGAAAGCTATGTGAATTTCCCAGAGCTCCCCCTCAACTAGTCAGTGCAGGTTTGACGGTCACTGTTGCTGGCTATTTGGCTAAACTTCAACTCAATTTGAGCCCTGATCAGTGATTTGAAACTGGCCCACACAGATGGGCAGCCATGTGGTGCCCAAGTGTATACTAATCAGAAGATCCCCTTACTCCATGCAGCTATAGATCAGAGGTTCAAAAAGAAACTAACTGTGTGAGAACAAAATACAGAAAGAATGAGAAATGTGCCAAACAATTGCAAGTCACTTTGCATATTGGCTCTTAACTCAGTGGCTCCTTCTTTCCTCTGGGGAATCTGGGTATTAAACTACAAGTCATTTTTACATGCATGAATGGAAGTAATCAAGAGGAAAAATAATTCAGTACAAATGCTTTAAAGACATTTTTAGTTTTATGTACTACAAGATATTTTCTCTTCATATTTTTCCTAATTGTAGAACTGAAGTTGACATTCAATGAAACATTTTTTATGGACTATTTGTGGTACCCTTTTGCCTCCCCCTTTCCTTGCATTGTTGTATGATAGAGGCGAATCTGAGGGTGTCAGTGCATATGTAGAGGAAAGGGACCCGTTTTAGTCTGAATCCAAAAATAAATGATTTTGGATTATCTACTCATGCCTCCTTTTGCCTCCAAGATTATGAATAATTGAGAATTGATTCTGCTTTGTCCTAGTTAGTGGGTGAGGGTGAAGACCATGAATGGCCTTTGAAGAACAATCAGTGTGGGAGAGAAAGAGGAAGGGGAGACCAAGGAACTCTTGACTATGACCAAGTAAGTATATGACAAAGTAGGTCTTAGTAACATGCATTTAAGCATTGGCTATTTTGATATCTCTTCATTCCCCCAAATGTCTTTATTTTTGTAAAAGGGACAACATGGTACAGAGTAGAGAGCACTGATTTTTGGAGGCAGAAGACCTTAGTTCAAGACCTGCCTCTCATGTTTATTATTTACATAAACTTGGGCACGTTATTTAACTTTACTGGGTCTCAGATTCCTCAACTACAAAATGAGGGAGTTGGATTAGGTGACCTCTAAGGTCTCTCTAGCTCCAGGTCTATGATCCCATAATGATGGCTTTCATTGAAAAAAGCAGTGAGCTGTTAGAACTAATCAAAACCTATAGAACAAAGCATAGCTTAATGTATGAGGAACATGAAAATAGTAGCAAAATATTTATCTTCAATTGTCTGATGCTCAGCCCATTTTCTCCTTTTACTCATGAGTTTATTTTGATTGTTTTGTTCTGTGAATATATATATGTATATGTATATATATACATATATGTATATATGTATATATATACATATGATAAAATTGTAAACATTATTAAATAATCAAGTCAATAATACCAAGTGAGTATTTCCTGTTCCAACATAAGAATATAGAAAGACACAATAACTAAACATGGGGGGAGACTCAACACACCCATCACTACACAAACAAAATAACTTATCAATATACTTAGGAACCCAGAGGTTTGTCTTTTTTTTTTTTTTGGTCCTCTTTTTATCCCCTTCTGCATTTTCTCTTCTATAGAGCATTTGTGCTACATTTTATTCAACTGTTATTTATATGTAAATGACTAGTACCATCCTTGGATGATGCTATGATTTTATTTTACCCACTCAACCCAATATCTCTCACTATATAAGCATCATCAACTGGAATTCTTGACAATGCCTTAAATTAAGTATGAAAAGTCAAACCATTTTCATTTCACAAACTCATTTCCCTCGCTCATCGCCCACAACATTTTCATGACTGTGCCTCAAAGTTAGGATCGTCAAATCATTTGCAAACCTACACTAATCTTAAGATACTGGTATGGTTTGCCATTTCCTTCTCCAGTTCATTGTATGGATGAGAGAACTGAGTCAAATGGGGTTAAGTGACTTGCCCAGGTTTTTACAAATAGTAAGTGTTTGAGGCTGAATTTGAACTCAGGTCCTCCTGATTCACCTGCTCTATTAACTGTGCCACCTATCTGATACACACATGCACACACACACACACACACACATACACACACACACACACACACACACCATACAAAAAATCAGTTTACTATGTCTTGACCCAACCCTGCCTTCCTCCACTTAGCTTGAATTCCTCATTATCCACTCAAACACTTCACTCACATTTCTGTTGAGCTAAAGAATTCCTTCTCACCTATCTGAGCATCATCTATGAAGAGCTTCCTGATCCATTAGCTATCAGTCAAGAAAGCGATACTACCCCACTGCCCTCTACCTCACTGACATGCTTTCTCCAACTTTGTGTGAAATATGGCATTCATCTCATTTAAATATCATTCTCTTACTGTTTCCTACTCTTTTACATCAATTCTTTCTGCAATCCTTCCCAGCCTTCAAGGTCCAGCCCAAATGTTACCCCTTTATGAACCCTTTTGAGTCATCACAACTAATAGTGCAGCATGCAGGCCTGACTCACCAATATCCTGTTAGTTAAGTTTGATGTTAGAATGAAATGAGACATTTATAGGTCATCCAACAGTTAAGAAAAGAGATTTACTTAGCCATACCATAGAAATGATATTCAAAAAGGCTAGCACTTAGATTGGGTAGACATTGTCACCTTACCTTCATATGGAAACTTATATGGTCAGCAGGACATCATATAATGACTCCAATGGTCTCAGAACATCTGCCAAGTCTGAAAGGGCCTGACCTCATGTAGCGAACCTTTTTATGTCCTGAAGTGACCATGAAGTTACATGAATATGGACGGAAACTATCAGGAAGCTTTATCAAGGATGGTATAATTTAAGTCTTAGATTCATGGGCCAAACAATTCCAGTAACAGCTTTGTTACCTTTAAGAAAAAAAAAAAACTAACCTAACCCATGTGGATAGAGGGAATATTGTTAGATGGTGATCCTATCACAGGAAGCAGCATCTCTCTCCTAAGAACTCCTATATAAAAGTAGTTTGGTATAATGGGAAAGGACCTACACTGAAATCAAAAGAACAGAGTTCAATTCAACCTGAACATCAAATTCTACTAATTATAATTAATTTAAAATGCCATTTCATCATGACATTTCCCTGCTTTTAAAATTCTTCCAATTTTCTAATGAATTACTTCAATTTTTTTAGTGTGGCATTAAGGGAACTGAATGATAACTAAACAAAAAATTAGACATCAACTCATTGGTTCATGTTCTTAATTTTGGCAAAAATATTTTTGTGTTGGAAAATAAAAGTACTTGGATAGACAATCTGCTAACGTATTGTATGGTCTAGAAAGTTGGAAAGCAAGCAAGTTAGTGTCTGGTACCCTTGAAATCTTCCTTTTTTATAGCTTCCCTATCTTCAGTCTCTCTCTATTCAAGTTATTAGAATACCAGTACCCAAATGAAAGTGTCAAACAACTGGCTTGAAATATTTCTGCTAATAGTTTTCATTTCTCTTTTTTAATTAACAAAAATGTGTTTTGGAAATAAATATGTTTTAAAATGTAAATTGCTTATAAATACAAAATAGTTTCCCTGACTTGGGTATTTTGTAGCAAATTGTAGCAGTGTTCTTGTATCCATGGTAACCAAAGAATATGCCTATAAAATGTATTCTAATTCCCTAATCCTTATTAGAACTTTAATCTCAGTGTCTACAGATTTCATTTTTTTTTTTTTTACAAAGCACAGGTTAAGTAAGTTGTTACAATTCAATATATTTTAGATCTAACCTTATGGGGGAAAAATCATTTTCTCTCTTAGAATAGCGGAGTGTTAATTGAATTAAAACTGATTAATTAAAGGTGTACTTTTAGCAAGGTATTGTTGTAAGGGAGGGAGCTGGGTGGCCTGCTGGCATAAGCTCTAGGCTTGGATCCAGGAAAACCTGAGTTCAAATCTAACTTCAAACACTTTTCAGTTGTGTGACCCTGAGTAAGTCACTTAACAACTCTGCCTGTCTCAATTTCCTCAGCTATAAAATAAGGATAAAAATAGCATCTACCTTCCAGAGTCATTATTAGGAAAATTAATACGATAAGATTTATAAAGTGCTTAGAATAGTGTATAAAACACAATAGGTGCTTAGTAAATCCTTCTTGATTTCATTTTAGTAATTGTGTTATATCATTCAGAAAATAACATTCACCGGACTGCACTATGGGAGGCTAGGTGTTGGAATGGGTAGAGCACTGGGCCTGGAGTCAGGAAGGCCTGAGACATTCAGTCTCAGACATTAGCTATGTGATCCTAGGCAAGTCACTTAACCCTGTTTTCCTCAGTTTCCTCATCTATAAATTGGACTGGAGAAACAATGGCAAACCACTCTAGTACCTTTGCCAAGAAAAGCCCAAATGGGTTCATGAAGAGTTATGCAAGACTGAAACAATTGAACAGCAACAGACTGCATGACTTTCTCATCTCCACAGGACTTTCTCTGCCATGCCCCTTTCAGCTCTTTTTTAAGTGTTATCTTCATCTGTTAGAATGTAAGTTCTACTTATTAATGGACTGTGACTGAAAAGTAAAATAAACTCTGTTACTATATGAATGGGAATCAATATCTGCATGTGGTCACTGGCTCACCACCATCATTCATGCATGAGACATTTCTCTTCAGGCCAAGGCCAAGAACATGACTGACATAATTCAGCATGTCCCAATAAGGATATCTGTAAGAACATAATTTTCCACCTTCATCCTTGGTAAAAATACGATGAGGCATTCAACTGATAATTGGATATTCTCCTTTAAGATAAAGAGCAACTAGCTGCACCACCACCGTCCTTCCTCCCTCATTTCATGTTTATTTTGCATATATTTTTTAATCTTCCTATATTTACACATGTGATCCTATCACCCTTCTTATCCTACCCCCCCCCCAAATACAAGGTAAAATCTTTGACAGTAGGAATTTTTTTTTTGTCTTTGTGTCCCCAGTGCCTGAAATGTAGTAGATAGTAGTTACTTTAAACATCCTTGTTGGTTGGATTGGAAATCAAGCCATTTCTTCATCCTTGCTCTTTGACAAAAGTGTCCAGTGTCCCAAGGCATGAATCAATTGAAACAGGTTTGCAAAAACAAGATGATATGAAAGGAATACATTGAAATGATATAAGGAATGATATAAATAAATATCAATATATAATAAATATGAAGAATGATACAAAAGGTTTGTGAATTAAAAGAGGTATCCCGCTCTTCATTCATATTCTGATACCTTCCCTCATTAACTGTGTTAAGAGGCCCAGAGATGGCAGGTTACATGAAGTGGAGAACAGCAGCAGCCATCCACCTCAAAGCTGAGGTCACAGAGGCTAGCAACCTTTGGCATTGTTCATGTTCGCCTTAAGATCTGCACTGGATTCATTGCTCTGGGGTTGCCAGTCTCCTCAGTAAGGGTATTGGACTTCCCAGGACTCTCATTTTACTCGCACTTCAGATTGCTGAATAATAATTCTATTTTTATCTCTAGTATAAGGGATCTTCCCAAAGGCTGAAGAAAATACAAACAACCAGAGTAAAAATATAAATAAGTATGGAATGGGCACTTTTATTTTCACATGGAAATGACAACTGTTGAACAACTAAGAATCAAAAAGATAATTGAAATCAGGTGAAAGTCTGGTATATTAGCTTACTTGGGACACTTGTAGTAGTGTTACTCATTAGCTGTTTTAGGTTTAGTCTCTACTGAGTACAACCTCATCAAGACCCAGTAAGGTTTTTTTTTTCTTTTCAGTGCCCTCTTTGTGAGTCAATACTTTCCTTTTGGGTAGTTGACCACCTTCTGCATCTGCCTGCCTCTGCCTCTGCCAATATAGTTCCTCAAGATGCCTAGAAAGGGACAGAGGATAGGGAGGGGTAATGAAGCAGACATTGGAGTTATCAGAAATCCCTAGATCAAAAGGAAAGAAGACATAAACAGGAGACAGCCCCATTCTTTGCCTATGAGGCAATGACTCAAGGGCCGGTGGGAAAGGGGGAGAGGTGCTATATAAGCATCTCTTTGATGGGATTTTAAGAGTGGAAGGATGACCCTGGAGCTCAAAAAATATCCTCCCTCACCTGCTGCCTGATACTTACATTGCCTCCTTTAGAGCTTTATCCCTTAGGATAGTCTTTGATATCTATTAAAATGAAAATTCTACTGAAAAAAAAACTTTTAACTGTTATCAGTCGTTAATACTGTAGTTTGAATAAATAACTGAGGAAAATGTTAGACAGTGGGGTAGCTAGTTGGAGAAGGGAGCATAGAATGGAAAGATTTAGCTTTCTAAAGACAAACTAAAAGTTTTGCCTAAGGAGAACCAATACTCTTTTTAAGAGGAGCCTATAAACATTTACTGAGCTTTGTAGTTTTTTAATGCCAAGTATCAATCCCATGACCAGGCAGTTTTATTTTTTTTTCTCTTGTTAGATTTTTATCCCCTCTACAACACACCAAGCTACACAATCTCCCTTCAGCAAATAATGCAGTTTGATGGGACAGAAATTGATGTCGTGTAGAAGGATTTTCATCTGAATTTTGTATGAGTCCTTATTTGAGTCAGAGGCCTACTGCTATTCAGATGATGATCCTGGTGATGAGCCTCAGAACAAAGATGAGAATCATCTTCTGTCTCTTAAGGAAACCAATTCTTTCTGAAGTTCATATTCAGTTCATGATTTTGTAATCATTTTCATATCAGTTAGCCAGTGAGGTGTATGAAAGGTGAATTTATTATTATTTTTAAGATAATAATTCTCAGGATCATAGATGTTAGTTCCCAGAATCATGACCATTAACAATTTCTACTGCGACTGCACAGCGAGATATAATGATGAGATAATGTACACATTTGAGTTTAGGTGTAAACAGCATACTGCACCTGCACTCTGTTGATTCACCAAGATATTGCTAAAGTTAATGTAAACTTGTGAGATTATTACTGGCAAATTGCCTTTTTTGTGTGTGTGTGCTCTTCTATAAATCAAGTGAACACTGGTTAGTAAGTGGGGATGTGGGGAATGTACTATCTGAAAGCTGTGCATGACTTGATCAGCCCCCATCAAGGTTTGGGAGGAATATGCTAGCTGGAATGCTACGTGTGTGTCTTCATTGGCCCCCATCGAGGAAGCTGTAGGAGTTGGAGTTATTACTATATTCTTATCTGTCCTTGTGAGAAGAGTAATTAGGGAATCCTGTAGGAGTTGGTGCCCTCATCATCAGAACCACATTGAGAAGAATAAAAAAAATTAATTAACCCCTCATTTTGTCTCTGTTCCTGTCCCTCTGGCTGCCCAGATCAAGAATGAACCTGCTAGAAGCTGGATCTCCAAAGCTCTAGTGTCTCCTGTCTTATATGAAGGAAGAACATTTAAAAAGGAAAGGGGCATCTTTGGGAAAAGATGTATTTATTTTTAACAATGGTTTTTGTAATACAAACTGCTGTGTTCTAGGAAACTTTGTGGCAAATCACACAACATGGCAAATTGTTCATAAAACTACAAAGAGGTGACCACATTGTTTGTAAATTTATTGACATCTTGTTCTACTGTCTGATGCCTAGATTCTTTTGAGTTGGTATTGCATATGTCTGCAACACTGAATTTTTACCACCTACGGGGAAAAAACATCCCTAACTTGAGGAAGTGCCAATATGATTTATCAAGTGACCATCTAGTGTGATTAGCATTAATACAAAATGGAAGTTGTTAATATGCAGAATTGTAAATAGTCACTCTGGTGCTCAGGAAAATAACCAAAAGAGGTCCCCCTCAGATCAACATTTTAAAACAAATTAAGTTGAGTGAGAGAATGAAACTTGGAAAAGATCTCAAGCTTCAGGATAAAATACCCCATCCTGAGAAAACAAAGGCCTTAAGAAATAGGCTCCCTGATTCAGTATAAAGATCCTTCTGGGAAAGGAGCTAGACTGAACTAGGGAGCAACTGCCATAAGGAGAAAGTGTCATCTGATGGCTTCCTATTTTAACTAATTATTTTTGCTAGTTAGATCTTAAGATCAGTTGTTTCCACCTGTTAAAGAAGTACTAGAGCTATAAATATCCTCTCAGTTTCAATAATCCTATTAAGAATCTCACTTGTTCTACCCTAGTTATGGATCTGCTAATATTGTATTAAAGGTAGAGGGTCATATTATAATTGGAAAATATTCCTGTTTTGTTTTTGTTTTGTTTTTTTTGGTGAGGATCTTTTATTACATCAGTATGAGGAATTCCTTACAATGATGCACACAATAGGATTATAGATTTAGAGATAGAGGGGATCTTTGAAGTCACCTGGTCCAATGCCTTCAGTTTACAGTTGAAGAAATTGAAACCCAGAAAACCATGGTCACAAAGGTAAATAGGAGAGATGGGACTTGAACTCTGCTCCTTTGGCTTTACATCCATTACCCTTTCCTCTATAGTTATTGTCTCTGTTATTCTATGATTTTAAGTATTAGAAAAGTACCTGGGACACTTAGAGGTTGAGTGATTTGCCTATGGTGGCACATCAAGTGTGTGTCAGAGGTAGGATTTGAACCCAGGTTTTCTGACTCCAAGGTTGACTCTACCAATTATGTGATATGACCTTTCAATTTGTACCTCTGATGCTTAGTCAGGAAAAAGGATAGGACTTGACCCTAGATCTTCATGCTTCGAAGGCTGGTAAGCTAGTATAACCATGAGAATATTTTTGTCTGTCTAAAATTAGGCAACAATTAAAGTAAAAAAATAATCGCTGTCAGAGGCAGCTAGGTGGTGCAATGGATAGAATACCAGGCCTGGAGGGAAGACCTGAATTCAAATCTGGCCTCGGATCAGAGACTTGACACTTATTAGCTGTGTGACCCTGGGCAAGTCACTTAACCCCAATTGCCTCACCAAAAAAAAAAAATCAGTCTCCCACTTGCTTCTGTTTGATCATCTATGTTCCCTGGCATCAGATAAGATTCAAAGAACCAAGATCAGATCCCAATGCTGCCACTAACTACTTCTGTGACCTTGGGCAAGTTACTTAACCTAAGTTTAGGCTTTACTTTCCTCATCTGTAAAATCAGGTAGCTAGACTAGATGGCTTCAAAAATTCCCTACAGCTCTCAATCCTTAATCTTTTTTTTTTTCTTATGACAGTTAGGGTTAAGTGACTTGCCCAGGGTCACACAGCTAGTAAGTGTAAAGTGTTTGGTCTGAGGCCGGATTTGAACTTAGGTACTCCTGACTTCAGGGCCGTAACTCTATCCACTGTGCCACCTAGCTGCCCCTCAATCTATAATCTTAAGGAACAGGCAAAGTTTTCGCATTAGCGAGAATGCTCTGATTTTGTAGATATGTCTCCCAATGGCTTCAAGACAAGATTTGGGAAATGGAGGGACAATTCTCTTTTGCCATCAAAATAAATAAAAGTACTCTACTTGTCAGATAGGCAGTAAAGTAAATAGAGAGCCGGATCTGGAGTAAAGGATATTTGTGTTCAAACTTGACCTCAGGTACTTACTGTCTTGACTGTGTGACCCCGAGGAAGTCAATTAACCCGTCTGACTCAGTTTCCTCATGTATAAAATAGGGATACTAATAACACTTCCCTTCCAAAAATCAAACGAGAGTTTCAAAAGCATTTTTCAAACCTTAAAGTGTTATATCACTGCCAAATATTATTATTATGATTGTTGAAAAATAGCTATCTTTTTCATGAACAACATAAAGCCTAAAACATATATATTAACCTTAATATTAACCTTATTTTTCTGGAAAAGAGATTTCAAAGGAAGAGTATAAATTTCTCTCTAGGGATGTCAGAATTTCTAGGCCTATACTTTTCATTCATCTGGGTTAATAGAAATCTAAGGAGCCGGAAATTTTGTTTATAATATGGTCCTGATCACCATACACGGATTTGAAAAACATTTTACATACATTATCTTCACAATAATGCTCTAAGGTTGATGCTACATTGAAGAAAACAGCAGAAAGAATATTTATCCAAGTAGCAGGGATGAAGTCATTGTTTATTAAAACAGTGAATAAATACCACTATGTAACCTCCAAAAATAGTCTTTTCCTAATAAATTATTATTAAACACTATGAATAAAAGGACCAGAGAGTAAAAAAAAAAATCGTGATTTGGAGCATTTTTTTTTAACATGGCTATAGATAGCTTTGATTGTTTCATTTTAAAAGTATTAATATCTTTTGATCGTTTTCAGGGGGAATGGCTCTTATTTTTTCTAAATTGGACTCAATTCTCTATATATTTGAGAAATGAGGTTTTATCAAAGAAACTTGCTTCAATTTTTTCAGTTATGATTGCTAACTGTATTTCCCTCCATCCTATTTCTCCCCTGTTTATTCTATTCTTTCTCTCCTTTCACCATATGCTTCCTCAAAAGCGTTTTGCTTCTGACTGCCACTCCCCCAATCTACCCACCTTTCTATCAATATCCCTCTTCTCTTTTTCTCTTCCCCTCCTACTTTTCTGTAGGGTAAGATAAATTTCTATATCCAATTGAAAGTGTATGTTATTCCCTCTTTGAGCCAGTTCCAATGAGAGTAAGGTATAAGTGTTCCCCACCATATCCCCAATCTTCCCCTTCATTGTAAAAGTTCTTTCTTACATCTTTTATGTGAGATAATTTACCTCAGTCTTCCTCTCAATTTCCTTTTCTCCAAGTGCACTCCTTTTTCTCATCCCTTAATTTTATTTTTTAAGATAGCATTCCATCATATTCAATTCATGCCTATTCCTTCTATCTTCTCTCTCTCTCTCTCTATATATATATGTATATATGTACATATGTATATATACTTCTAACTGCCCTAAAATTATAAAGTTTTTTTATGAATTATAAGTATTATCTTCCCATGTAGGAATATGATTAATTTAATGTTATTAAGTCTCCTATGATTTCCTTTTGTTGTTTACCTTTTCATGCTTCTCTTGAATCTTGTATTTGAAAGTCAAATTTTTTATTCAGCTCTGGTCTTTTCATTAGGAATGCTTGAAAGCCCTCTATTTCATTGAATATCCATTTTTGCCCCTGAAGGATTATACTCAGCTTTGCTGATGATTTTGCTAGGTGATTATTGGTTGTAATCCTAGCTATTTTGCCCTCTGTAATATTATATTCCAAGCCCTCTGATCTTTTAATATAGGAGCTGCTAAATCTTGTGTTATCCTGATTGCATTTCCACAATACTTGAGTTGTTTCTTTCTGGCTCTTTGCAATATTTTCTCCTTGACCTGGGAATTCTGGAATTTGGCTATAATATTCCTAAGGGTTTTCCTTTGGGGATCTCTTTCAGGAGGAGATTAGTGGGTTCTTTCAATTTCTATTTTATTCTTTGAATCTGGAATATCAGGATAGTTTTCCTTGATAATTTCTTGGAAGATGAATCTAGGGTATTTTTTATTTGTTTGATTTTTTTTTATTCTAGCTTTCAAGAAGTCCAAGAATTTTTAAATTATCTTTCAGGGATCTATTTTCCGGTTCAGTTGTTTTTCCAATGAAATATTTCACATTGTCCTCTAATTTTTTTTCATTCTTTTAGTTTTGTTTTATTGTTTCTTGATTTCTCATAAAGCCATGAACTTCCATTTGCTCAGTTCTAATTTTTAAGGAATTACTTTCTTCAGTGAACTTTTTATAACCTCCTTTTCCATGTGGTCAATTCTACTTTTTTAAGGAATTCTTTTCTTCAGTGATTTTTTTATGTATTTTTTCTCCATTTGGCCAATTATGCTTCTCAAGGCATCCTTCTCCTCATTGAATTTTTTTAAATTTCCTTTACCATTTGGTCTATTCTTTTTTGTTTTTTAAGGTATTTTTTTCTTTAATACTTTTTTTGTGCCTCCTATACCAAGGTGTTGACTTTTTTCATGATTTGCTTGCATTACTCTCATTTCTCTTCCCAATTTTTCTTCTATCTTTCTCATTTGACATTTAATTTTTTTTTTTTTTGAGCACTTCCATGGCCTGAGACCAATTCATCTTCTTTGAAGCTTTGGATGTAGTTTTGACATTCTTGTCTTCTTCTGAGTGTGTTTTGATAATCCTTGTCACCATAATAGCTTTCTATGTTAAGAATTTTTTCTGTTGTTTTTTCTTGTTTTCTAACCTATATCTTTTTTTTTTTTTAACACTTTGCTAAATTTGTGTTCTGCTTCTGGAGTGGAGGACACACCGTCCCAAGTTTCAGGAGGTTTGTGAACTTTTTTCAGAGATACTTCTAGGGACCTGTAAGTTTTTAATTCTTCCAACGTGGTATGATCTAAAAGGAGGTGTGTATGCTACTACTCTTGCCTGTGCTTTGGTCTATAAGTAAACACAAACTCTCTTTTCTTCCCTGGCACTATAACCAGGGTTCCCACTCCTCTAAGGCCTCAAGTTCTGATGTGCTAGTGCTCATCCTCTAACTGGAACTGCCACCCAGGACTGCGACTGCAATCCAAGTATGGGCAAAGCAACAGAGTCCTGGCCTCAATGCCAGCAAAGAGACCCCTGCAATCTCCTTCTGACCACTTATTCAATTCCCTTACTGTCTATGGGCTCAGAGCTCTGGAAGTGCCACTGGTATTACTGATTCAGTTACTCCCAAGACCTGCTTCTAGTTTGCTGGAGATGGGTCTGCTCTGGCATAGCCTGAACTGGACTGTGCTCCACTCTCATCCCAGTATGACAGACTTTTCCTGTTGACCTTCTACGCTGTCTTTGGCTGGAAATTTTTCACCCCTTTTTTGGGGTGTTCTGCTGCTTCAGAATTTGTTTTGAGGTATGTTTATAGTTGTTTGAAGGGGGTTTGGGAAGCATTCGGTGAGTCCCTTCCTTTTTCTCTGCCAAAGAATGAAAAAAAAATTAAGGTATATGTATGTGTATATGCACATATATGTATTATGTATTTCTTGAAAAAATGGTTTTAATTTAACTGAAAGGATTTATCAGTTGATGTGTATACTCTTTACTATAGTTTAAATTGCATCATATTCATACTTTCTTATCTTGTATGACTCTTGAACATATTCTCCTGTGAACCTACCACATCAAGTTACCCAATTCACCGATAGCATTCCTCTACATCTCCTAAATTGCAAGAGCACAGAATCTTGTGTAACAAAATTTTATTGATTAAAACATTTATGATACAGTTTCATAATCATATTGACTTTGCAAATACAATTGTATTGATTGTGAAGACTTTTCTGAACTTAAAATTGCCCATAATAAACACCAATATTATATAAAATATGAATTAAAGTACAAAATTAACCAGGTGTTTGAAAAGTCATTAATTTAGATTCCAGATCAAGAACACACAGATTGGGTAAAGGTTATTCTGTTATAGAAAGAAATAGTGCTTTTTACAGGATACTTCCTTTTAAAGCATTATTTGAATGCAGCTTAATTTTGTTTTTGCTGTTGTTTATATAAGTATATCTATAAATGTATACATTTATTAATTAGGCATATGTGTGTATTATAGTGTATAAATATTTCTAGTGAAGAAACTATAGAGCAGAACTCACACGTTAATTTTTAATATTCACAAGGAATATCAGTAATTCAAATTATTAAATGTATTTCTTTTATACTTTTATTCTCAAAGATGCTTTTCCATTTATACTGAGTATCTGTTTTAATCATAATCCTTGGTTATAAAAAAGACAGTGTTTTTATATCTTTCATTTTTCCAAGTGTTACAGGGAGGCAAGCATAGATATATAGATATCTGTGGGTATATATATATATATGTATAAGAATATGTTTTCTTATTATCATTCAATTTTAAATTTAATTACTTTTTCAAGATGATAGCTAGTATGGATACACATTTACATTGAACCTTTTGTGTCATAGGTAACTCTGATACATGGTTATATACATGTGTGTATCTATGAATTTAATTCAATAGTTTATTAAGTGCTTATCACATTTAAGTCAATAGACAAGTTGCTTAGACAAACCTATGTCTTCAGGAAGGTCATAGTGCTTTAAGGTTTACAAAAGTACTTTGCATAGGTATATGATTCAGTACTTCCATGTGCCCATGATCTCATCAATGTGGGCTTTTTCCTTCAAGAGTGTAGTTTAAAATGGCACATGGACTATTTATCTGTTATAACCCATTCTCAGTTTATGACCAGACAAATTCCTTCACCATTCACAATATAACAATTAATATATCTGTTCCGTGGTTTCTTACATGTAACTCAATATTAGTAATATGGTACAGCCTGCTTATAACTAATATGTCTTTCCATTGTCCTTTTTAATCCTTTGGAAATTTTAATGTTACATATATTGTATTCCTTTAGTAGCATGAGGTTAATATTGGTATCCAAATGGAAAAGAAATTTCCTAAACCTGGAGAGATCTTCCAGATGCTCTTTTTTTTGTGTGTGTGTGGATGACATTGTACCTATTTTATCAATGTGAAGAAAACAACAGAATCTCTTAAACTGGTATATGCAACCACCCAAAAGAGTTCTTCCTAAAAATGAACATACAAAGAACAAAGTAGATGATGAATCTATTTTCAAAACTGTTATAAATACAAGTGGATATAGAACCTATTGGGATGGTCTATAAGCATATTTATCTTGGACAAGCACTTTAGATGGAAAATGAGCTGGGTTTGGAATTGAACAAGAGAAATAGAAGAGTCTAAATTATAATTGAGAAACTGCACAATCCTTTGAACAATCCCACCTGGTTTCATAAAAGAAACACCTATCTTTTGAATGCAGATATACATTTTTTTTCAATAATTCAAGGAATCATAATTTGAACAGCATGGTTACTCTTGAATATTGTATATGTGTATTGACCTATATATTGCAAATTCCTCTTCAGCTTGCTAGATGATCTCTAAAGGTTGTAATGGATGGGAGAAAAAAATAGTATTGGTTTGAAACCAGTCTAATCATGAAATCCAGTGCTAGCACTTAAACAACAGACATAGCCTGTCACTGGATTTGTACTTAACAGTCTTCCAAAATTGGTAGGAATTTCCAACTTTTATGTTCTTTTGGTGCAGCCTTCAAGAAGGCAGAATTGTATTCATGCTGTGATGAGCCATTGGAGAAAGATTTTGTAGGAGGAATGACTCTCTCCTAGTGAAAATTTTAATTTAGCTAGGAGATGAGGGGAGTAATCATATATGTATTTACATATTATATATGCAGACTCATGATTTTATGTATGCATGTATGTGTATATGTGGGTGGTTATTTCTTGTCTGAATTCCTCTACACTATGATATTACATTCTATTATGCTATATTATATAGGTTGTGTTGTGTTATGTTATATCACATCACATATCATTTATGATATATTATATACTTGATATTGTTATGTTATGTCATCTTTTCAATCACATATAATGTGTTTTTCTAAATTATACTCTGTTAAATGATATTGTATTATATTATTTTAGATTAGATTAGTTCATGTTATATTATGTTTCCCTGTGTTATATAGTATTATATTACATTTCATTATATTGTGTTGTGCCATGTTGTATCATGTCATATATTGTATAGCAATATTACATAAATAATATAATATTATTTTAAGTTATGCTACATTACATGTTACATCATATTCTAGCCCCAAAACCAAGGATGAAAGGGGTATAGCAGAAATAGATTGCAAAATTCCTGCATATGTATGTATATATACGTACATGTATATAAATACATGTATTTATGCATGCATAATTATATGTTTTAGAGCCCCTTGTATCATGAATATTTCTGACTACATACTTGTACAATACATAAATACATACATATTTGTGGATTTGTGGGGGAATATATGTAATATTTAGCACAGTGGCTGGCAATAGGTGCTTAATGAATTATTGGATAATACATGACTTGTTAATGCCCATGTTTATCTATGCCCAATACATAACCTATATTTACATATATATCTATATCACATGTATACCATCTGTATCTATATCATCTATATCTCTATCTATATCTCTATCTCTCAATATACTCTTCTTTCCTCTTCTCAGAGATATTCATAGTACAAAGGGCTCAATTTGTTTTGTTTCTTTTAAAAAAATCATTATTTTAACTTTTTCTTTTTAATTTTTGAATTCTAAATTCTCTCTCTTCCCCACCCATTCCCCACTTACCTACAAAGGGCTCAAGGTAATTGTGATAAATATCATACTCCTCTTGTCTCATGACCGCAACATGACCAAATCTAATAACTGGATAACCCAGTATATTGAAACCATTTCCTGGACCATGATCTTGCTAACTACAATTTATCAAAAGGAATTATTAGTCATAGAAATGGAAGAATTAAAGTTATATGCTTCCAAGTTGATTATACTCCCTCCAATTTGCACAAAGTTCCATGCTAAGTATTTTCTAATGTAACATACACTTGCCAGGGTCCATATTCCCAAATCGTAAGTAACTCTAGCTGTAATTCTCTGTTGCTCAATTGGCAATTTCTCTACACTATTCTCTCCAGTAATCACAGTTTCAGCTTTCTGTTATTGTCAGGTAGAATAGCTTCTTCTCATAGGCATTACTGGCTCCACCACCCTTTGTGTTAACCAGGGTGAGCTTAAGGATCCCTTTCCTGTACTAACTGGAGGTATAGTGCTCCCAAAAAGGACTATGACTCTAACAACATGACAAACTAAAGATTTAATTTCCTCGGCTACAGAGTACGGTGTCCTAGATATAATCACCGCTACCTTTATTATTGTATTTTTAAATAATTTTTAAAGTTGTGTTATTTTAATTAACAGATATCTAATTTTTCTCACTCACACCTCCCTTCCCACCCCTTTGAAAAAGAAAAAGGAAAACCAATTCCGTGCAACAAATACTCATGGTCAGACAAAGCAAATTCCCTCATTGGCTGTGTTAATATAGCACATGATATTCTCTGACTACTTTAAAAACTTCAAGTCTTTCTGAATGTATTCAGATGTCTCCTTAAAAGAAGTGAGCTAAAGGTGAGGATGTCTTATGCCAGTCAGGGGCCACTGTGATAAAGTGCAAATGACTTTAATCCTTTTAAGTTCCCAATAGTACTTCACTTATTTAAATTTCCTATAATAATGAGAAGGTTTTAAAGTACTTAAAATGCACGTTCTCATTTGTCCCTCACATTAACTTTATTGAGTAGGTTATAATGTAGGTATTATTGTCCTATTTTGTAGATAAAGAAACTGTAGCTCAAAGACGTTGTGACTTGGTCATAGCCACACATCCAGTATGTCAGTATATGTTAGAAATGGGAAGTGAACCCAACTATTTTGGATTCTAAGTTTGAAACATTTTCCACTAATTCACTTTGTTTCCTGTAACTACATATTGATGGAATGTTGGTAGGAAGTTTTCCTAGAGCACTTTTGCAGTGATAAAGTTTAATCATATAGAAAACATACCACACATTCTCACATTCTCTCTCTCTCCTCTCCTCTCCATATGCATGTATACATATGTATATTTGTATACATATAAACAATATATATCATCTATCATCAAAAGGCTTTAAAGTTTAACTGAATATGGTATTATATGTCTTTACTGAATTCCATTACCATGTGTTACACATTTCAATTCTTGATGTTTTTTTTTTCAACTGGAAGTTTACAAAAAGCAACCAAAAGCAATTGACTTGGTTGTTAAAACACCCCAGGGAGACATGTCCCCTACAGAGAGACTGTGATTTATATATCTGCAAAATGAAAATCTCTCTGGATTGGGAATATGAACTCCATTCATCAGTGCATCTCATTAAAATAGCAATAATATGAGTTGGGACCAAGTTTTTGAGGCATGTATGCACATCTATTAAAAATAGTTTCTTAAAATTGAAAACAAGTACATTTTCTAGATTTTTCAAGTAGTTGATATTTTAAAATACGATGACATTCATTCCTTTGCCTGCAATCAGTCATCTGGACTTTTCCATTATCACTGGGGAACAATTCAAAACTGTATTCTTCTGAATTCTCTACTATATGTTATCTTATGCTGCCAATAATGCTGCTTACCCATTTCCTGCACTTTCCTGCCTAGCTTTAGTGAGAAACAAGACAAAAAAATTCTGACTCCCTGAGTTACACCTTCCAGCTACTAATTCTGGTTACATTCTTTTGGGAAATGACCTGGCTGACCCTAAAGTCATACTAACAGAGACATGTCAAAAAACTGTCATCAACTTTCCAGTAATTCTCAAGTCTCTCTACAGTAATAGTAATGCTTGAATGAAAGCAGAACATTTTATTAATATAGGGAAAAATTGTATTAAATAGTGATGTGAAATAAATGAGATATGTGCCCAACTCAGAAATACTTGTCATATTAGGAACACACTGGTAACATTAAAGAAACACTTTAAGTAGTTCAGAAATATTAGTATTTTTTAAGAATGAAAAAAATATTTTTTCCCTCAGTACTTTAAAGAACACCAATTGTAGATATCAACCTCTTGTTTATCTTAGTCAGACAGACCTTTTGTCACCAAAAACAAACAAAAAAAAAATCAGCTGGTGGCTCCTTTACTATTGTAATTTAATTAAATTTTGGTATTTTCTTTTGAAAAATAGGTTAAGATTTCAAGTCTGGAACCAGTTAATTATATGTATATATCTAAGATATAATTATTGAAGAACTTTCTGGGTTGTGCAATTACCATCGAATAGAAGGAGAATGGGTTAAATTGCCTTTGAAAAAATTGTGCAGCATTTTTTTATGACTCCAAATTTCTTCCTGAAACAAAGGCCTATAACACTTTTAGGTGATTTTGCACAGCTACTAGTCATGGTATACTACTGCTTGTAAAGAATTAAAGCTGAATATCACCCAAAAGCAAAGGAGATGGTCATAGCAGGTATAAAGAAGCTCTAACATATCACCAACCAAGAATCATGCAAGTAAAGCTAATATGTAAAATATATCTTCAGAGAAATATATGACCAGAAAAAAGTGACCCAATCATGTGATGAGAGTGAAGGATAACTGATAGACAGCTAAAAAATCCATTAGTATTGATGGATTATCAAGAAAAAAAGAGGATGTTGCTTGCTCCTTTGTCCTTCCCACCAATCAACAACTTCAGCTGATCTCTATGGCAGATTTATGTACATAAAGGACAAGGGATGCACAAGATGAGAAGGCAAGACTGTATTGAATGTATCAAAGTATGGTTAAGATGGAGCTTGGTCCCATGATATTCTGGGCATTGTAATTTTCTAGCAGTATTAAGTCGCCCAGGAATGTTATTCCAAATAGAAGTACCAAGGCCATTTTATATTAAAATAAAGAGGAATAGACTACAAAACTAAAAGGTATTTGAATTTGAGGTAGCTGTTTTTAGGGTTATTAGACTTTCATGTAATAGATCTTATAAAATGTGTTCCTTTAAATTATAACTGAAATAAATAAGTCATTGGAAATAGAAGATCCTGTTACAAATATTTTGCATTTATCACAAGTTTCCTAAATAACTATTCCCAAAGACACTATTTTGAATTTAGGTATTATGCCTCTCTGGCACTTAGAACAAAATATTGACAAAATTCAAGGAGAATTTTTAAATGTTGTGGGACATATTTCTTTGACATGAATGCCAAGTAAATTTAATTTAAAATTTACATAATTTGGTTCTTGCATTTTCATTATGAAAAATAAAATCAGCTGTATGCCTAGACTTGTAAAATTAATATAGCATTACTCCCACCTTCATTAGTTCCATGCTGTCTTTATGAAAAAAAAAAAGAATTACTTATCATTCTTTCCTTACACTTAAGTCAACTAGTATAAATATTTTTATTGAGTATTCATCAAAAGAGAAATGGACAGAAATCACCCAGAAGAAGGTATGGAAAAGCTGAAATATGCCCAGGTAGAGGGAATACCTACATTGATGATATTATAGACGACTGACTGATCCAAGTTATGAGGATATAAATTCAGAGGAGGTTGACTAAACTTGTTTCTGTTAGAATTTTCTTGCATACAGTTTGCTTTTCATTGCTTGAAATAGTGCCTTTTACTTATCATGATAAATTTGTATGTGATTCAGGAATGAGAGTAAAGTGATCAAATCTTTTTGACTGTTGATGGGATGACGAGATGGATTTTGACCTATGCTTATCTGCATCTCTCTTGATAACATAGCAAACATAGCACTGTCAAATACAATTCATACAATTCAGTTCCATCATTAAAAAAAATGTTGATGATACTGACCTAAGAAGGATATTAGAAGGAATGAACTAAAAGCTAGATTTATATTTTGGGTCATAGAATTTAATCTTCCAAGAGATATTACAGATTCTATGTTCCAACCCACTCATTTCATGAATGTGACCCTTGAGACAGAGATTCATATAGCACAAAAAGACACTAGGAATGATTTTGTTTTTACTCTTCTATATTGTAGCCACCACCAATTAGCCCTGGGAAAACATATTCAAAATGCCTCCTAAGTCTTCATCTCTACTTTCAAGTTTAAAGTCCTCATTGTTACTTTTTTTCTTTAAAAATAGAAAATGAATTAATCATGGCACAAGCAACCATTAGTCCAAAATACACATGTAAATGTCTATATTCACACTTGTTAGTTTGTAGACTCTTCCTTCAAAGGCCTCTCTTATGCATCCCTTTTTTTTTTTTTTTTTTTTTTTTTTTGCCTTTCAGTTCCCTGAGGCAGGAGTGGGGTTGGGAGGGAATAAAAAGAGAGTCTTCTCTTTTTCTCTCTGTGTTTCTATCTTTGTGTGTGTCTGTCTTTCTCTCCCTTTCTCCCTGTGCTCTCTATCTCTGTCTCTGTAACCATTAGTATTGTTGGTGGGAATGCTGGGGATATAAATACAAAGAATGAAATATTTCCTATTCTTAAGGAGCCTACTTGTGTGTACACACATATACATATATATACATATATGCATATACAGAATAAATATAAAGAAACTAAATAAAAAGTTAAATGAAGGTAATTTGAGAGGGAGTACTTAAAAGTAGTTCAGGGGGTAAGGAAAAATATGTAGAAGGTTATAACTGAATTTTTTATTAAAGGAAGACAGAAATTCTGTGAGGAATATGTGAAGAGTTAGTGCATTCCAGGCATGGATAATACCATAACTAATAAAAAGGTAAATAGATGGAAGGTGGAGGTTTGTGTGTGAGGACTTGAGAGACGCCCAGTTTGTCTTGATTGCAGAGTATAGAAAGGGGCATAATGTACAATAATGGTAAATAGATTGGAGCTAGGTTATAAATAGCTTATATATATATATATAAATATATAATATTTTAATTTTAATTTCTTCATAGAGGCAATGGGAGCCACTGGAGTTTATTGAGTTGAGGAGTGACATGCCAAGTTCTGAATTTAAGGAAATCATTTTGGCATCACTATTGAAAATAGGTTAGAGATACCACTGCAATAATATGGATAAAGAGATGAGGTACAAAATTAGGGTGCTAGCTACTGAATAGAAAGAAGGGATCGGATGTGAGAGATTTAGTGGAAGTGGAAATGGCAAGATTTGGCAACAGATTGGGTATCTGAGATGAGAGAGACAATGAAAAGCCTCAGACAATAAATATTTATGAAGTACCTGTGTGCTAGGCACCGCGCTAAGCACTGGGGATATAAATATGAGAGAGAGAAAGAGGGAGAGAGAGAGAGAGACAGACAGACAGACAGACAGAGAAACAGAGAGAGACGGGGGGGGGGAGAGAAGCATGGTCCTTTCTCTCAAGGAACTTGTAATTTAATGAGGTAAGGATAATACCCAGGGTTATTGTGAGGATAAAATGATAAAATTTTGTAAAACTGCTCTGAAAACCTTAAGGTACAACGTAATTCTACTACTGATAATGATATCAGTAGTACTGTGTAATACAATCATATAAGTAATATTAAATGATTATTAATGATATAACTCTAAGTATTAATAATAGCATTATTATATAAAACTAGTAATAATTATTTATTATTACATATGTTATGGAATATTAGTTTTCCACAAGAAATGATGACAGGAACTGATTCAAATAAGGAAGTAACTAAGTTAAGTAAGTTGATTTGCTTTGGTCATGACCACCTCTTTGTGATTCCATTGGGGTTTTCTTGGCAAAGATATTGGAATGGTTTGCTATTTTCTTCTCCAGTTCATTTTACAGACCAGGAAACTGAGGCAAACAGAGTGAAGTGATTGTCCAGGGTCGCACAGCTGGTAAGTGCCTGAAGCTGAAATTAAACTAAGGTCTTCCTGACTTCAGGCCTAATGGTTTATCCACTGTGCTACCTAGCTGCTGATTCAGATAAATCTGGATTTAATTTCATGAATTGATGTAAAATGAAGTTAATAGAACCAGAATAACAAATTATATAATGCTTCTGACTGTAAAGGAAAACAAATGTGAAAGATTCAATAACTATGCTAAATGTAATTGTTAATAACAAATCCAGGAGACTAATGAGTAGATGTGTTTCTCACCCCCCGGCAAAGAAAAAAATGGACTATATATTCAGAACAAGAATATATTTTCAGACAGAGTCAATGTACAGATTTATTTTGTCATGAAGAAAGATGTTTATTTACTTATATTTTGTATAGAAGGCAAAAGTTATGAGGGAATAGAGGTAAGAATAGTGATACCCCCCCAAAAAAAGGTGAAGAAATGAGTATGAATTAAACATTAAAAGAGAGAGAGAGGAGAGCAGAAAAAAATCAGAGAGATTAAGACAAATAGGAGAGCTTTGGAAGTATCAATACACATATATGTATTTATGTCTGTATAAATATACATACATAGTGATAAATAATATATATAATATATACATATGTATAGATATATAATATATACATATATAATAAGATATATGCATCAGAAATTCATAGTTTTTAAATAGTCTTTTATATAAGTTCTTTATTAAGGAAACCTTAATATTTGATAATGTTTGTGAATTTGACAATGATAAATAGTAATTTTAAAATAATTTCTGTCATTTCTTTGATATTTTTACTTAATTCTTATTTTTTTCTATTTCTCCATTATTTCCAGTAATCTTGGATTTTTTTTTTTTGCTATCTCCACCTTCCTCAGGATATTTGGATACTAGGTTTTGATATTTCTTAATAGAGTTTTAAGTTGTCCTTCCTGATAATAGGTTAGCTGCCAATCCTTTTCCTTTAGAACCACCTATGCTATTATACCTCTTCCCCTAGGTCTTCCTCTGTTATCTCAAACATTGTATGAAATCTGTTTCCTTCAGAGTGATGGTGATCATTTGAGAGAACTGCCGAGATACTCTGAGAGTCTACTAAAGCAGGACCTTGGCCATTCTCCAACTTACAGATTCCAGCATTCTTTTTTTTTATTCCTTTTATGGCTGATTGCTTTCTCTTTTACTGTATCAATTCGTTGAAATCAGCTGTAGATTTCTCATCCCTCCATCTTCTACTTGTCCCCTAAGACTGCAAATTCCTCCATAAGACTCCCTGGCTCTTTTGATTCATGGGCCTCAACTCACAGTGTGCTTCCTCTGGGTTACTTTCATGAGATTAATTCGAGACCTGATGCTCAAAACTGCAAACCCCAGCTTCTAGGTCCCAGTCTATGGCTGAAAACAGAGAGGGGAGAGGGAGGGGAAAACAAAAGAAAGAGGGACAATTGGACCTTTACCTGGCAGCTCTGGGAGCTACAGTCTCCTGGGATAATGCAGAGGATTTAAAGCTCCACATTCTGTCCCTAAATTTATAGCAGCAGCCATATGGGGACATTGGGCTGCCCTGCACCAGTGTGAGAACTGTGGTAATGAGGGAGGTCAGAATGATGACAGCACCAAAAATGGAAAACTAATGAGTTCATTTTTATTTATTCTCTGTCTCTGTCTCTGTCTCTGTCTCTCTGTCTATCTTTCTCTCTCTCTGGTCAAAATTACCTTGCGATGAGTTCTTTCATTTACTTTCCTCATCATTGCTAAGTTTACTGGATTTGGGTGCCTTTCTACTAGCATTCTCTGATGTAATGAGGAGAGCTGTCTCTGGGAAACTTTTCATTCTTCTATCTTCTCATCTTCCATCTTATCCACAGTTATTTCACAATAAAATTCATATAATTATCAAATTCCAGAATCCAACTTTACTCAAACAAGAAACCCTCCACAGCATCTCTGACAAGTGATTATCGAAATGTGCTTAAAGAGCTCCAGTGATGGAAATGTACTACCTCTCAAGGTTACTCTAAGTATATATCTAAGTACTATATCTAAGTATTCAAATTGCTTTTCCTCATGTTGAAACATATGAAATTCTTTATCTACAGTGGACAGTAAAAACAGATATTGAGCATAGAAAGATAGGATGTTATGTACTTTTTAGAGATGGGAAATCATTATATTACAAAGGACATGACTTGGATGGAACAACTTGCAGAAGTGGTAGAAGGAAGACTCCAAATTCCAAAATGACTCTACTGTCATTTCTTCTAGCCCTTCTAAATGTTCAAATACTGACACTTGAGATCATAGTTCTAGTGCTTCCTCTTCCAGCTATAACCTCCACCCCATTCTTATCTTACCTCTAGTTCCCTATCTTGTGCTAAGACTTATCATAGTATCTAACACATAATAAATGATTATACAATAATAATAATAGCTAACATTTATTAAGTGACTATGTTCCAGGTACGTGCTAACCACTTTAAAAATATTATCTCATTTGAGACTCCAAAGGACCCTAGGAGATAGGTGCTACTATTATCCCCACTTTACAGAAGAAACTGAGGCAAACAGAAGTTAAGTGGCTTGCCCCAGGTCACACAACTAGTAAGTGCCTGAGGCCAAATTTGAATTCATGTCTTCCTGACTCCAGAGCTCTATTTCCTGTGCTTCCAAGCAATTGCATGTTGATTTGACTTGACTTGATTAGATTTTAAAAGACAAAATACAGTACCCTAAGAATGTGCTTTTCTCCCTACCTTGTCCCCTACATGAGTATGAACTATTTTAATTTCTCTTCTTTCCCTCTTCCTGCTAAAGTTCCATATTTCCTTCTGCCCAGTTATATTCTGCCATGACTTTACTAAAGCTTCCTTAAACATCTACCTGAGTGGCATCCTTTCAATTACTCCTTCTCACCTTGGATGAAAAATTTAATAAATTTCACAAATGCTTTAAGTTACATAGAGCCATTCATTCATTTATTCAACACATTTTAGTTAAGCCTCTGGGTGTGCTAGAGCCAGTTTGTACCTGCTTGAGACAGATTGTTAAATTTTTAATGTGAACATTTACATTCAGAAATCAGCAAACATTACAAATCAGGGCTTGATTCATTATTTTGTTTATTGTCCACACTAGAAAAAGTGATACAGAAAATGTTAATGCAGATTAAATTGAAGAGTGTGTCATATGCGTTGGTTTTTGGAGAGTTGGTTGTTGAATATTTACCAGCACATCTAAGGTTAAGCCCCTCCTAATTATAATACTCCAGGGGAATATGTGGAAGGACCAGAGATTTCCTGACATAACTTTCTTTTGACACACAACCTAATTGACACCAAGTTATCTCATGCAGCTTTCTGGCCTGGAGGTATAAAAGGTGCCAACCCCATGGAGTCATGGCTTTTCAGACTTAGTGGGTATCCAAGACTGGGTGAGTCACTGTGCCCTGATGAATGATTGACCAGACGTGCTTCTGAAGGGAGGCAAAGGAGACCCCCTCCAGAGAAGCTAAGTGATGCTGTAACCTTGTTGCATATCCCTCCTGTGTTAGGACAAAGTAAACCTCCTCCTATGTTAAATTTTCAGTGACTTGCAAGTGGTGTATTAAGTCCCACCATCCAACCCAAACTATGAGAGTACTAGCTTTAGCACTGTCCTTAAAACACAGAGGTATAAATGACACATACATGGTCTCTGTCCTCTAAGAACTTAAAATCTAATAGGATAAAATAAGACATGGAGGTATAATATACATAAGGAGAATATAAATGACTGAGATCAGAAGAGGGAAAATCACTTTTAGCTGAGACAATCAGAGAAGACTATCTAGAGGGAACTTTAATGCCAGATGAACAAAGTGTTAACAAGTGGAATACTCAGGAGGAATTCTAACACAGGAAATCTGTGGGCAATGGTGCAGACAGGAAATCATTTGGAGTCTTCAGGGGAAAATGAGTGGTTGGTCACTTTTGAAAAAATCATAGATTTACACGTTAGGAAAGTCTTTCAAAGTAGGTTGGCTACATAATGTGCAACACCTGAATTACTAGGCTAAGTAGTTTGGAATTTGGTAGCAATAGTGAGTCTCATCTAATGAAGCATTTAATGTTTAGAGCAATGGAATGATTGACATACCTATGCACCAGAAAGGTCAAACTGGAAGTTTGGAAGAATAATGTTAAAGGCGGAAAAAAGAAAACTAAAAGTGGACACATATTAAGAGGATACTATAGTCATCTAGGATAGAGGTAATTAACATCTGACAGCAGGAATGAGAAATGGTAAGGAGGGGACAGATGTGATAGATATTTAGAAAGCAAAATAGATAAGACTTAATGAAGATGCATGAGGTAAGGGAGGAGTCCAGACAATCTTCATGTTTTGGGGTCTGGAAGACCAGTGGGTGCTTCTATAAGAAAAACAGGGAAGTCAAGAAAAATTCTAGGGTTAAAAGATTAAGTTCGGTCTTTGACACACGAAGCTTGAGATTCTAATGGGACATTGAAGTGGAGCTGTCCGAGGCAGCCAGCGGGCAATTGAAAACTAAGCAAAAATTGAGGATTCAAGTGTGCCATTCAAAATATTAAGTATCATAATTACACCATTAATTTACCCTCTGTATGAAAACGAATCAAGATAAGGAGTATGAATTATCCAAATGCTGCCTACTTAGAGTCTAATGACTGTAATATTCTTTCCTTTCAAATTTTGTTACTTTCAGCACTTAGCCTGTGATCTTCTGTTCAGTCCTGCCAGCTAATGATTTAACTGTGGATTATCCTGAAATATGAAACTTCACTCAAACATGATTGCCTGTTAAAGCTTGCCAGTTTATTGACTCCTGGATTTATACCAGTTGAGTTTACTCCCATAATCATACTGGACTCTGAATTATAATGGAATTCTCCAAACTAGATACCTCCTAATCTTGCACTTTATTTTTTTACACAATAAGCACAGAAACTAATCCTTTTATTCATGTTGTTGTTGTTGTTTTTTGTCATTTGTCTTAGTTTTATTTTGACCCAGACCTCTTATTTCATGAGTGTAGGCATCTCTGAGGTGAGGATATTCCCTCTGCCAATATAGATTGGCAATTGTCCCATATTTAGCACCTTAGAGAATTATTAAAATTTATTATTTTCAGTGTCCATGGGGTCTAACACACTGAATTATTATCATTTTCCCATCCTAACAAGTCTGTGAAAGTTGCTACTCTTAGACACTCCATAAAGGTCTAAACAAGTTTTATTCTTTTGAGAGGTCAATTTTCTTTTTCTTTCCCTATGTGTCTAATTGAGACTGTCCCTAAATCTCCCAAGATAGACCCATAAACTTTTGGATAAACCATGTATTTTTTTTATTAACAAGGTTCACTGTTGGCATTTGTTTGGTTTTTAATCTCTCTAGTCAATGATAGATCATCATTATCTTTTTGTTGATCAGTAATTCTCAATTAGGTCAGAGTCAGAATAAATCTCCTTAACTTTCCACAAGGTAGATTTTGGTAAGGCTGCTGAGGTCCCTCGGAACTTTCAAATGATCTGATTCTATAATCTTTATTAAAGGAGATAAACCTTAACATTCTTTTCTCAAGGACACAACTATTTTCTTTTAATATTTATAGAGATTTAACTTTTCTACATCTTAAATCATTTGTGAAACCACTGAATGCATTCCCGATTTTCCATATTTTATCTTTCTTCCACTAAAATCCTCTACATAATGGATAAGTATGGAAGATCCTGTTTTAAATCTACAAAAAAATAAGTAATTTGCTTATTTCTTATCTGTTCATCAACAACAGAGCTCAAATGATTTACGACTCTAAACTCCAAGTGATTCCCTCCTATTTTTATTGCATTTTTTTCTATTGAAATCTATGTAATGTGATTCATTTTCATCTTATTCCTCAGTTTATTTGAGTGCAGAAACAATCAGGCAGGTGAGCAAGATAAGTTAATGGGTCACTATACACCACTGGCAATTTTGCTGATATACTGCAAGAGATGGTCTAGTTTCAATACAGTTCAAAACATCAATGCTCTGTAAATGAAACATAGGAGGCTATTTTTAGTCTACAACTTTGCCACCGTGCAAAGTTGCCTATAAAGGCATTTCAATCATTCCACTTTAATTGCTTTTCTTTGGGTTTATAAGGTAGATACTTACACTTTACACAAGGTAGATAACTTCAACCATTTACATTTACTTGAATTGCAGATCAAGATAATTTTCACTTTGAGACTACCAATAGGTTGTAAATTAATGACTTTAAAGCTGAGTCAGGTCCTCATAGAAAGTGCACCTGGGAAACAAAGATAGTAAAATGCAAAACTCCCTGCTCCCAGAACATGGAGTTAAGAGATGTTCTTAGGGCAACTGAAGGAAGAATTTGGCAGCTAATGCCATAAATTTAATCTAAGACCTTTTTAATTCTCCTCTGTGAATTCCATTTTATACTTAGCATTCTTCCTTTTTTCCTTGATGAAATCATTCTTGAAATATTTTATATAGTCACTAGCACAGTTTTACTCCTCATGAGTGGGATTTAGGCTATGTCTAAATAATTCCAAAACAACTCATCAATTCTCTCAGTTCGTTGTATGAGTGAAAGGTAAGTAGCAGCTATGCTGCACAGTGGACAGAATGTTGGACTTTGAGTCAGAAAGAACTGAAGTAAAATCCAGCTTCAAATATTTACTAGCTATGTGATATTGTGTAAGTCATTTAACTTTCGTCGGCCTCAGTTTCTTTATCTAAAAAATAGAGATAATAATAGTACCAACTTCACACTGTTATTGTGGGATCAAATGAGATTATTTATATATATACAATTTTTCAAACCTTAAAAATTATATGTTAGCCATCACTGCTTATTATATTTTAAAATATTTATTGTATACTATGTGCCAGGCATTCTGCTAAACACTGGGTATATAAATACAAACAAGAGGGCTTGTAAAGCAAGACTCCCCTCAAGGAGCTTGCATTCTTATGGGGAAAAGACAAAATATAAAAGGAAGTTAGAAAAGGATGATCTAGGGGCAGTTACTTGGCACAGCTGATAGAGCACTGAGCCTGGAGTCATGAAGACCTGCATTCAAATCCAGCCTTAGGCACTTATTAGCTGTGTGACTCTGGTCAAATTACATAACCCTGTATCTCCACATAACTCTAGTATCTTTGCCAATAAAAGCCAAAAATGGGGTCACAAAGACTCAGACATGACTGAAATGACTGAACAACAAGAAATGGATGTGCTCACAAGATCTGTGCCTGTGAAGTGAGATGGAAGCCTAGTTCTGGGAAAGATGGGGATAAAACTCACCTTTAGGAATCCACAACAGAGTCCCACTGGCTCTAGTAGGAAGGGGTTGAAGAGAATAGCTGGAGTAAAGGCAGAATGGTTTTAAAAGGCCATTAAATGACTTAGAGCTCTAGTTCTGGACAAAGTAAGGGAAAAGCTTGTTTATCAGAGCCAAGACACTCAGAGGAAGAGTTGAGGTGGGTCCAGAGGGAAGAGGAGTAGGAAGATGAAAAAGGAAAGCCATTTATTTTGTAGATAAGATGAAATATCTTGAATGTCCTGTAGGAAGGGCCATCTCTAATCTTTCCTCCCTAAGGAGAAAGCAACTTGGTACATTGAAAAGAATGCTGACTCTACAATTAGAGATCCTGAATTCAAATCCTAATTTTGCTGTTCCTTCCTGTGTGCCTCTGCAAAATGAGATGGTTAGATTGATGGCATCTGTGTTCTTTTTTTCAGTTTTAGATCTATGATCCTATTAGTTTAGTCCATGTGTCTAAGGCCTAGAAGAAATTAGGTAGCCTCCAAAAGAACCAATATATTGGGAAATAGTTTTTAGAGGTGAAATTATAACCAATAATACTAGTTTGAGTATATCCTTCATTATACCATTGACATGTTTCCAAAAGGAAAGAAGTTCAGAAATTAAATTTTGGCAAATTAAATCATATTTTGCAAGCACTATGTTGCTTTTAATCCTGTTGTAAACAAGTAATTCCTTTGTAGTATGAATCATCATCCCCAACCTTACCTTTTTGGCTTTAAATTTTTCACATACAGTAACCAAGACTTACAGAGTTAGAGTTAGAGTTGAAAGGAATTCCAATGGTAGTCTAGTCTAACCTCCTTTTTTTATAGACGAGAAAACTGAGGACCCAAGAGATAAAGGGACTAGAGCTAGTAAGTGACAAAGACACTACTAGAACCCAGGTTTACTAATACCAATAACTCTTTCTATTATACCATGCTATAACTCTCTTCAAATAATAAGATAAAACACCTACACTTCATCCCTCAACCCCTCATGAGAAAAAGTCCGGAAAATAATATCAAATGCCTTAGAGAAAACATGGCATATAAAGTCAAGTGTTGTCAATGAAATAATTCAATTTTAGTAATCTTCTGATTTTACTTTAAAAGACTTTGCATTTATATAATCCATATACATATGTATATGCATGTACATGTTTATATGTATTTTATATATATATATATATCACATATATATTTTTTCCATTAAAGGTCATAAATCTTGATATATCTCATAAATTACTAGAGCTGGGAGAGGCCTTGGGGATCTTTAAAGGGAACATTCAAGCATACTTATATGTAATCTTCATTTTGAAATGAAAACGAAAATCTAAATATCAGAGAAGCAACAGAGACCCTCTTTCTCCTTAGTTTCAGGGAAACTCAGAAAAACTGCAACCAAGAGACAAGATTGAACTCACTATAAACTACACATTTATCTAATTTATTTGCTTATATAGTTGAGTGGAGGGGTTTGCTCTATGAATAAAAAAGGTACAGTGCTAGGAGATATAAAGATATGAAAGGACACAGTTCGTGTTCTTAAGGACCTTCCAATCTAATAGGGGAGGAGGTTATACAATGGATGGCAAAGTAAATGTAAAAGATTATGGTAGGGAAAAAGGAAAAATCCAAATAAAATGAAAAAAAATTGAGGAATGAACAAATATTTTCTTTAAGGATTGATTTTAGAAGTGAATAGCCTAGAAAAGATCACGAATGAGGCAGGACTTTGACATGAGAGGGACTTAAACCCACCCCTTAAGATGACTAGCCACTGGAATCATGTCCTGTGCCATACTGGAGACTTTCAGAATGCCCAGCTTGAAATTTCTGAGAATAGCCAAGACCCTCTGTCCTGTCCTGTCTTCTTCCCTGTCCTGCTTCCCTTATTTTTTTAAAATACCTTATTTTCTTTTGAACTTGACAAACATCAGGTACTGTGAACTTCTAAGTACAAAGAGGAGAAAAAAGAGGATAGTATATTACGTATTACAAACAAGGCTTATAACAAATTAAATGTGTTGGTTTCAATGCTGTCCTACTATTTTGTTTTCAATGAACCTCTTTTCTGTCTTGCTTTTGCAACCTGATCAGTATAACTTAGAGCCTGTGACCTTGTGAATCTAGGAAGGGAGACTGTTTCCATTGCTAAAGGGAAAGTTAGGGGAACATGTGTTTGTATTTCTAGTGCATAAAATAGTGCCTGGACTATGGCAAGGATTTAATATTGTGGATTATCTGATTGTTTGTCTCTCAAATATATAGGCAAGATAATCAAATGGATGTCTGTATATGTGTGTATTTTCATATTTTTCATTTTTTAAAATTACATATAAACATATTACAAAATTACAAAAACACATTTATTCATTTTTAAATTACATATAAACAATGGTTAACATTCACTTCTTAAAATTTTGAGTTCCAAATTATTTTTCTCGTTCCCTCCTTCCCCATTCCCTAATGGAGAAGGCAAGAAATTTGATTTAGGCTGTACATACAGACACACAAAATATAGTGACATTATACAATTGATGGACATCTCAATTTCCAATTTTTTGCTACCACAAAAAGAGCTGCTATGAATATTTTTGTACAAATAAGTAATTTCCTTCTTTTTAAATCTCTTTGGGTTACAGACCTAGTAGTGCTATTGATGGATTAAAGGATATGTACAGTCTTATATCCTTTGGGCCATAGTTCCAAATTGCTCTCAGGAATGGTTGGATCTGCTTATAACTCCAGCAGCAGTGCATTAGTGTCCCAATATTCCCACAGCTTCTCCATCATTTGTCACTTTCCTCTTCAGCCATCTTAGTCAATCTGATAGGTGAGTGGTACCTCAGAGTTGTTTTAATTTGCATTTCTCTAATCAATGGTGATTTAGAGCATTTTTCATCTGAGTATAGATAGTTTTGATTTCTTCATCTGAAAACTGACTTTTAACATCCTTTAACCATTTATCAATTGGGAATGACTTGTATTCTTATACATTTGATTCAGTTCTCTGTATATTTGAGAAATGAGGTCTTTATCAAAGAAACTTCCTGTAAAAATTTTTTCCCACTCTTCTTCTTTCCTTCTAATTTTGGTTGTATTGTTTATATTTATGGAAAACCTTTCAATTTTGTGTAATCATAATTAACCATTTTACATCCTATAATGCTCTTTATCTCTTGTTTGTTCATAATTTCTTCCCTTATCCATACATCTGACAGGCAAACTATTGAACACTCCCCTAATTTGCTTTATGTCTCAATCATTTACCTTATTTTGGTATATAGTGTAAGATGCTAGTCTATACCTAGTTTTTGGTAACTGCTTTCCAGTTTTCTCGGCAATTTTTGTCAAGTAGTGAGTTCTTATCTGAAAAGTTTGAATCTTTGGGTTCATAAAAAACCAGATTACTATGGTCATTTAGTACTGTTTATTGTATACCTAATCTATTCCACTGATCCATCATTATGTTTCTTAGCTAGTACCAGATTGTTTTGATGATTACTACATTGTATTACAGTTTGAGATCTGGTACAGCTAAGCCACCTTTCTTTATACCCCTGGCGTGAGGGCTTGCTGAGCCCTTTCAGAGTTGCTCATCCACCTTTGCTGTCTACTTCTCACCCAAGTCTTACCTGTGACTCTAAAAAGCTGTAACATGCCATAGCCAAAAGAGGTGTTATAAATGTTTTTGTACAAATATGTGAGTTAAACCAGGTTGAGGATAATCAGCAGGCCTCAAATCTTACAGTGAGTTAGGGGAATGTCTACACCAAGCATGTAAAGACTTCCCATAGAGAAATGGGTGGATGAAAACAAACTGTTCCAAAGACCATGAAGGTGGCACTATGGTTAGAGCTGCGTCTGACATTGAAGATGCCAAAGTCATCCACTGTATTCCAGGCCACCTGACTGTCATCTTGATTTTTCTCTTGCCACTGGACTTCGATGACTCTGGAAGAGACAATGAGGCTGATGACTTTGTGCAACTCTGCTTCACTTAACCATGATTGTTGTGTAAGTCAAAACTTCACCCTGTGATGGCATTGGCCAAACCATATCTATTAATTAGATCTATTTTTGGTTTTACTTTGTCTCAGATCATTATTGCTACCCTTCCTTTTTTTTTTTATTTAAGCTAAAGTATAAAAGGTTCTGCTCCAGTACCTTATTTTTACTCTGCGTCTATCTGCTTCATGTGTGCTTCTTATAAACAACATATTGTAACATTCTGGTTTTAAACCCATGCTGCTATCCACTCTGTTTTATGGATGAGTTCATCCCATTCATATTCACAGTTATGAGTGCATTTTCCCCTGTTTACCCCTCTCTCTCTCCTTTCACCTTGCCCCTCCTCAAAAGTGCTTCTGATCACTACCTCCCCAATCATCCTTCCCTTTTTTCAGCCTCCCATCCCCTTCTTTTATCCTAGACCTCTTCTACTACCTTGTAGAGCAAGATAAATTTCTATACCCAAATGAGTGTGGATATTATTCCCTCTTTGAGCCAATTCTGATTAGATAGGATTCAAGCATACCCCACTCCCATATTCCCTTGCACTGTAAAAGCTCTTTCCTGCTTCTTTTACGTGAGATAATTTACCCCATTCTATCTCTCCCTTCCTGGTCTCCCAGTGCATCCCTCCTTCTCACCCCTAAATTTTTTGGAGTCATCCTATCATGGTCAACTCACACTTGTGCCCTCTATCTGTATATACTCCTGCTTACTGCCCTAATAATGATAAAGTTCTTAGGCGTTACAAGCATCATCTTTCCATATGGGAATGTAAACAGTTTAACCATGTCAAACCATACTAGTGCTCCTCTTCATACTGGGACTGTGACCTAAAACCTAGGCAATGCAATAGAGTTCTGATCCCTATGCCAGTAAAGGGTCATCTGTAATCTCCTTCTGTGCAGATGTCCAACTGCGTTATTTTGCATGGGCTGAGAGCTCTAGAAACTGCTGCAACCTTATTCAGTTGCTCCCAAGGCCTGCTGCTAACAAAAATCAGGGAGAGCTAAGGTGAATCTCTGCCTTTACTCCACTATCTTAACTCTGCCCCCCACACATATTTTTAAAGAAACAAGTAAATTCTTGTGATTCAAAGCACAATAATTCAACTTTAAATAGCTTAGTGGTGTCAAAAACATTTCCACAATTGGCATTTTATTTTAAGAAACCTTTAGGCAACCATCTCTCTAACAGCTTGGTGTTGTACTTAGAGTCAGGAAGACAGACCTCACATGGGTTCAGATACTGTTTCTGCTTCTAGTTGTGTGACTACAGACAAACTGTGTAATCTCTCTAAGACTCAGTTCTTTCATCTATAAAATGGGAATGCTTTTCTCATAAGGTTGTGTGTGTATGTGTGTGGAGTTTAAATGAGTTAATATATACACATATATGTGTGTATGCATATATGTATATATATGCATATATACATACATAATATTATATATTGTCTTTTTTCAAACTTTAAAGCATTATATATAAATGTAAGATGTTTTGAAGTTATGTTTCTAAAGAGCATCCTGAAACAACAAACAGTAAAAGATGGATTATCTTTTGACAGCATAATGTTCAATTTGTTTATCAAGAATTTTTAGAAGTTAATGAAGAAGTTAATAAAAATTTAAGTGTCTACTGTGAGCCAGACTTTGCTAAATACTAGACTAATAACTGTCTTTATAATCTTGATAATTGCATTGTCAATCACCTCAGAATTGCATTTCCAAACAGAAACTTTTCCTATGTTTGTCCCGTTTTTTCACATTACTAGTTGGAAAATAAAACTAAACAATAGTTTCTTTTTTCTGTCATGTACTATCAGCCCATACTTTGGAAGGCTTTACCTAATAGCCAGTGATCAAATTTGTTTAAACCATTTAGATTTACCAAAAGACATCTGCCAAGGAAGTCTGGCTCTTTGTGATGATTTAAACATTGCTAGCAAGGGGCCCTTATTATATGATTAGTTCAATTATAGTGGACCTTACAGATCTTAATAAAGAGACATTAAATTAAACAGATCTACATCTGGACTTGTTCTTGCATTTCATACTTTTGTTCTTATCTAGCAATCTTTGTGTATAAATACAAGGTTCTTGAAAATGGAAGCACACAGAAATTAAGCCTTTTGAAAAGTGAATACATTTTGGAATTTGAACAAATAATTTGGGAATTAAAAGTAGCAAATTTTTTTTCATTTAAAAATATATTCACAGTGAACCAGATGTATTAAATGATGTTGCATTTCTAGTAAATGCTAGGGGAAAATGTTCAACTTTAGCAACTTAATGTGGTAAAAAGAAGTTTAAATCTTCAATGGAAGCAACACTTCAATAGAATGTAAATTCTGTTCTATAAACCCAACTGCAGTCTTGCTTACATCGGCTTCTAAAGAACTTCTTGTTGATTTCCACACTTCCTTCAGATATTTTATAACCAAAAATGATGAAGATCTTTCTAGATAATCTCTTAATTAGGAAATTCTGCTTCTGGCTGGAGTTTAGTAAACCTGGATCTGTTGGCCATTTCAGAGAAACAACCAGAACTTTGAACAAGTCATAGTTTAGAGTTAGAAGAGATCTTACAGATCATTTATTCCAATGCTTTCATTTTACAGCAGAGTAAACTGACATCCATAGAAGCTAAGTGACTTGCCCAAGGTTAAATAGATAGTAAGTACCTCAAATTTGAACCCAGTTCCTCAGACTATACAACAAATGCTATTTTTAATGTGCCATGATGCATTTCTCTTGGCTTCACTATTCTCTTCTATAATAATATAGACATAGATTAAGTTTTTTCTAACCTTAAAGCCCCATGCCTTGAAAAGTGCATATTTATCTCATCTTCCATTACCGTATTCCTTCAGTGATCATTTTACAGTACTAGTTAAATATAACATTTTGGGGGGCTATCTGATGATAAATATCTTGTAACCTACCTGTCTATGACAACAACAAAGCAACATTTATCTAAGTGAAATAGAAATTATTTTAATTTAAAAGCACTTCAGTTGTAATGAGATTGGGCAGTTTGTAATATTTTCCATTTTCATTACAGAGTTTGTCATGAAAATGGATACACATTGAATCATCTTCCATTCTCATTACAAACTTTCACATTAACATGATGTATCCCTGTTTGAATGCCTGTTATTTTTCATCACTGTGGAATATTGCTTTGGCCTTTCAATTATCTGTTTTTTTCACTTGTTTGATATCCCTACCTCTCCTTTATGTCAACGTTGCTGTAAACCAGGCAATAATCAAATATCCTACTATGTGAATCATAAAATGGTTCACAAATTAACATTATACAGATCATCATTATAATTCACTTTTCCTCTTTGCACCCCCCCAAAAAAAAGTACTGGGAAAAAGTGACTGTTGTTAATCAAGTATCATTAAATTTAAGTTAACCCAGAAGCTCAAAAATAAGATTGCTTGTTTATATCTGAAGTACTTCTATCTCATTAGATGAATTTACGAGTTACTAATAGATTACTATCAATGATAGTTGGTTAGTAAATTGCTTCTTTTTTTTAAAGAACTGAATTAACCAGCTTATTTTCACTCACATTAGCAAATAAAATTTGTCAAAATATTCAAAGCAATTCAACATGTAAACAAAGTCTGAGATTTGGGTCATAAAGCTGACTTTGGCAACCCTGAGTCATCACTTAGAAGGGAAGGTTGAGGGAAAGGAAGGAAATTTTGTACTTCTAATGAGAAAATTGGAATCTGTATTCCTATTTGGAAACTAAAAATGTTTACAGGAGTCTCTTTTGAAGATGTTTTATATGTATGGGATGTTTAATGAGTCAGTTGACACCATTCTTAGGTGAATGAATAAGTTACAGTGTTTAGTGAATACAGTCTAGAGTCTTACATTAAGAATATACTGTTGTGTTAAGGAAGAGAATGACAGGTATTTCAGTCACTATATTAAAAAAAACCACATATATCAAAGCATTTCAGTGGGACATTTATTACACTATTTGATGAGTAGTACAGTGAGTTGCTACTATGTTTCAAGTCTCCCTACCAGCTCCAAGGAAACAAAGATGAATAAGAAATTGTTGCTGCTTTCAAACAGCTTACAATTTAAGTGAATAAACTATAATCAACTTATTATTCTAAAATTTTCAGAAATTTCTTTTAGACAGAATAAATTCCAACATTGAAAGGAAAAGGCAAGTAAAACTGTAACAATAGCAGGCTAAGACACAATTTTCTTCTAGGTAAGATAACAATTTATTAATAGTAATATATAAACTGTTAGTAGAGTGGGTCATGCTAGCCATCTCAGCCAAAAAAACATGGACCTGAGTGTGATCAGTTTGTTAGTTAAGCTAACAATAACCAATAAATTGGGTCAATGGACTTTTCTCAATGATCAAAGACCACAAATCAGAGCCAAACAGATGTGTCTTCCTTCCAGTACTTCAGTTGGACCTCTCCTAGCAAAGGCAAGACAATCCCAATTGGTAGACATTTTAATAAGAAGGTGGATTAAGAGTTACTCAGCTCCTCTCTATTACTTCCTCTTTGGGTGATTAATCCTCAGGTGATAGGTTACATGAGATGGCCTTCAGGTGTGGATGATCATTGGCCATTAAGGAACTTTAATTGCTTTGTGGGACTGAGCTACCTCTAATAATCTTGACCAGAAAATCAGAACCATCCCAATCAGGTTTCCCTGGGTTTGAACACCCCCTTGGATACCATTGTTGCTGTTGGGGTTTAATTTTGACAAGCAGAGAGAAGGACAGTAGAATTTTCCCCTGGGGAGAGCATAGTTCAATCTGGTTCTTTGTTTAACTGTAATCAGAAGCAAAGGTCCCAGGTTAGTAAGCAAGTGCTCTGGGGGCTAGGAGTGATCACATTACTAGACCACTCCTTTAGAGACTGCCTTTTGAGCTAGACTAAGAGATGAGGTTTTGACAAAATAGGGAAAAGAATGAATTACAGAGAAATATTAATTATCAAATGACACAGCATAATATTATTTTTTCCTCATGCCTTATAGAAGCATGAAAAGTGGAGCCCATATTTTATGTAGAAATCTTGGGCTTTTAATTTTATGTGAATTATCAAATGAATAAAATTTTATATCTACTTGCCATGAAGGTAACGAAACGCTGTCTACCAAGTCAAGTGGAAAGAACAAAATTTTGAGATCTTCTCTGACCATGTCTTTAATATACATTTTCCATGACTATGAAAGAAAACTTCAACATTCCTTTCTTTTTCCTATTAAACTTTTTATGAAGCTCAGGTCAGGTTATAATTTTCACTTTCTCCATTAAATTCTAGTGAAAGTATAATATTTTTCAAAGTATATTGAATATTATTAGTATGAAATGTCTACTAGACAGTTGACAATGTGGGATTGGAGCTCAGGAGAGAGAGTAGTACCGATCTGGGAGTCTTCTGCACAGAGATGATATTTAAAACCATAGGGTCCCTCATGAGGTCATCAAGAAAGAGAGAAAAACTATGGTAAATAAAAGGTATGACAAAGAAAGAAGAATGACAGTGGATCTATCTAATAATGGTAATAAAACATTAGTGGGAAGTGAGATAGATATGATACTCCCATGCCCTTATATATATATATATAATATATATATATATATATATATATATAGTGAAGAATATGAGTGTTAGAGTAAACTTCAGATTTTGAGATATAATAGTGTTTTTAAAAATTAACATATTGTTATTACCAAGATATAGTAGCATGAACATTATGATGAATATATGGCAATATTATGGTATACCTTGTTTAAATGAATTTATTATTTAGAAGGGCCTTGGGTGTAGCAATACTCAGTCAACAAGCATTTATTAAGTGCCAACTATGTGCAAGGTACTGTTTAAAAGCTGGTGCTACAAAGAAAGGTAAAAAGTCAAAAGAATAGCCATGTTCTTTAAAAGCTCACAGTCTAATAGGTGAAATGACATGAAAACAACTACGTACAAGTAAGCTATAAACAGGATAATTTGAGAATAGTCTAAAAGGAAAAGCAGTAATATTAAGGAGGACTGGGAAATGCTTCTTGTATAAAGCAGGGCTTTAATTGATATGGGAAAAAAGTCAGGAAAACCAGGAAGTGGAGGTGAGAAAGGAAAGAGTTTCAGGCATGGGAGGCAGACATTGAAAGTGCCTGATGTTGGGAGGTAGAGTATCTTATGTGAGGAATAGCAAGGAAGCCAGCATCACTGAATCATAGAATACATGTAGATATGAGATGGGCAGATAGATGAGAGAGAGATGGAGAGACAGAGAGAGAAGGAGACAGACAGAGACAAAGAGACAGAGACAGAGAGAGAGTTTATAAAGTAATTATCATATGGTGATAAGCACTGTGATAAGTGCTAGGGATAAAAATTCAAACAAACAAGGTAATCCCTACTCTCAAGGAACTTACTTTCTAATATGGAAAAACAAGACATGTTAAGGAACTGGAAGATTGCTGGGAGGATATAGTAAAATGCCAGTATTAGGACAAGACAACTATCAGGGAGGTAGAGAAGTCCAGAGAGAAAATCAGCCTAAAAATGAAGTGAACATGAAAAAGTCTACTTAGAAAATGAGCGCCCAAGATAGGGAGTCATCGTTAGGAAAGAAGGTCTTAGGGAGAAAGTTTCTCTAGGGGGGGAAAGTGACTGACTAGTGAGAGGAGGGGAAGTCTAGAAAATGAGTCAAGCTGGAAGACAAAAAGATATATTTCCAAAGAAAATGGAAAAGGACCTATATGTACAGGAATATTTATAGTAGCACTTTTTCTGTTGGCAAAGTATTGGAAATTAAGGAGATGCCCATCAATTGGGGAACCATTGAACAAGTTGTGGTATATGATTGTGATAGAATAAAATGTGTTATAAGAAATAACAAGCAAGATGGTTTCAGAAAAATCTGGGAAAACTTACATGAACTTATGCAAAGTGAAATAAGCAGAACCAGAACACTGCACAAAGTAGCAATATCGTAACATTGATAAACAACGAAAGACTTAGCTACTCTGATCAATAAAATGATCCAAGACAATTTCGAACGACTAATGATAAAACATGCTAAGCATGCTATCCACCTCCAGAGAGAGAGAGACAGAGACAGAGACAGAGAGAGACAGAGAGAATAGATGAGCTGAATGCAAATCAAAGCATATTTTTTCATTTTATTGCAACAAAGCTAATATGGAAATATGTGTTACATGACTTCACATGTGTGATAAGCATGATATTGTTTACCTTCTCAATGGGTGGGGAAGGGGCTAGAAGGAGAGAGAGATATTTTGGAAGTAAATGGAAGAAGAAAAAGAATGAGGAGGAGGAGGACAACAGCTTGTATAATTGTTGTAGCAAAGTATATACCTCCAGGCCAGAGAAAAGCTATGGAGAAAGAATACTTGATACAGAGCATAAAGAATAACTAGAGACACATATGTGTGTATGTAGAGTCACACACATATGTGTGAACATATACATATATACATATGTGTATATGAATGATATAAATATATTAATAGAAATAGATATGCATAGATATATGCCCATATATTGATAGATATAGGTAGATAGATAGATGTAGTTATTTATATATATGTAGTCTCTCTCTCTCTCTCTCTCTCCTCTCTATCTAACTATACATATTTTAAGACTAGGGAACTCCCAAAGAGAAACTCCTAATACTGGAATGATGGGACTTCCTCTACCAGTGCAGACCGACACACACTGAAATTTAAGAGTCTCTGAGAGTTGCTTGGGAGCACTAACCTTAAGTGATATGTCTGGGATCATGTAGTTGGTATGAATCTTTGGAGACATTCATCAAGGTCTTTTTTACTCCAAGACCAGCTTTCTCTCCATGTACACCATACACCAAAAGGCTATGATTATAGGACTGGAGTTCAATGATCTACGTATCTATTGGAAATCTTGATTGGGTAAAAGTTTTTTTTTAATCTGATAAATTATTCACATGTCATAACAATAATCTCTTCTTTCACAAAATACAGGAAATAACAAGAGGAAATGCTATTCTGAATCTGAATTTCACCAAAAATGAATAACTAGTGAATAGACTAGGGAAAAAACAGAAACAAAACAAAAGGAACAACAACAACAAAAAGTACAAACCTATAAGAAATACAATAAATGGGTTTAGGCTTTCAAAAAAGGATAAGACCGCTACCACTAAGAATGAAAACTCATTTAATCTATGTTGATGGAGAAAAGAAGAACGAGGAAAGGATAGCTCCACTTCTTGGAACTGATTGGGCTATGATGCTAATGTATAATGGAAAAAAATGGAACTGCTTAAATCCTATCTTGTTTCTATTTTCTCTATCATGAAGAAAAAGGAAAGAATACCGAAAATCCTATAAAACAGAATTGTGATTCATAAATATTACAACAGTCTAGAACTATAGGATAAGTGAAAAATGGTAAAATTCACTACGGACAAATGCAAAACCCTGAACTTTTTTTGTATTACTTTATTTTGGTTTGTTTTGGTTGTTTTTAAGCAACAGCTTAAATTCAGAATTAGAAAGAATTTGCTGAACAGCAGTTCATGTAAAAATATAAGATTTAGTGAACACAATGTATGTGTGCATGTATGTATATTCCAAACAATACTCTGTCAGATAATTATGCTCATTTTTTTTTTTTGGTGAGGCAGCTGGTGTTAAGTGACTTGCCCAGGGTCACACAGCTAGTGAGTATCATGTGTCTGAGGCCAGATTTGAACTCAGGTCCTCCTTACTCCAGGGCCTGTGCTCTATACACTGTGCCACCTAGCTGCCCCCTAATTATGCTCATTTTACAGATATGGAAACTGAGCCTGGAAAAAAGTTAAGTGACTTACCAATGATCACACAGGTAAGGATTATCTGAGACAGGATTCAAACTCAGTCGTTTGTGATTCCAAGTCTGACTGAATAATCACTTACCTTAACTGCTGTGAAAGTGCTTCATACTTGAGGTCAACATCAAAGTATTTGACCTCTGATTTCCCTTCCTACTCTGAAATCCTTTGACCCTAATTCTGATTCCTTTCTCTCTCATCTGAAATCCCAGGGCATTTTTTGGTACTGTTCTTATAGCATTTACATTCTACCTTAGTTTATAGTTATATATGTGTATTATCCATACAGCTATTTTAAGCTTACTGAGGACAAGTCATTTTCACGAATTTCACAGTGCCTAGCACAGTGACTGTAGTAGTATGTGCTTACTTGTTGTTCATCCTACGTTCTCAGAGAGGATTACTGGCATCACAGGGTGATGTCTTAACTAGTGCAAGAACTTGACTTAAGTGAGGCAGATTTACACAAAGTTGTCAGCCCCACTCTCTCTTCCAGTCATTAAAGTCCAGTGGCAAAACAAAAGTCAAAACAACCCTCAATGGTCCAGGATGCAGTAGATGACCTTGGTGTCTTGAATGTCTGATGAAGCTCTAAGCACTCCACAGCACCTGCTTCAGCTGCCTTCATGGCCATTGGAACAAATAGTTCTCATATGCCTATGTGCATAATAAATATGTTTTCAGTGTATAAAGGGGTCTAAACTGATTCATTATTGTATGAATGTTAGATTGAATATATTCTTTTCAGACTGGTACAAGTTGTGAAATGAAATATTTCAGAGGAAAGCAACTGTTTCAACTTAAACTTATGATGACTTGCACAGAGACATGTGGTGCTTAGTAAATATTAACACCAGTGGGCATTTAATAACATGATTTAATGCTGCAGTTTGAATTTCATAGCCTTCCTTTGAAGGGAACATGTTTTCTTCCCCCAGAGAACAAGTGAAAACATTGTATTATCCTTATGAAATTAACCCATCTTTTGTTTTAAAGTTCTAGGAATGATAATTAGTGTTAAAAATGTTTTAACATTTGAAAGCTGAGATTTTTCTAAACAAGGAGATTGTTTTTAGTTCACTCAATTTTCTTTTCTCCCCCAATATACATGTGAAGATATTTCTGGGATAACTCACAAATTCACCAGACTTCCAGGTTTATCCCCTCAGAAAACTTTGTAAATGATACTTCTGATTTTAGCATTGTAAAGTGTAACCTGTGAATTTTCACCTCAGAATTGTATTTTAAATATTTCAAATTGTAGTATAGCAGCATGAACAAATCCATTATAGGTTTTATTTGGAAGAAGAAAGGAGGAAAATATCATTAAAGAAGAATAACTTGACATCATTCTTTAAGGTTTTGCCAAATTTCAAATAATTTCAGCAATGGAAGATCAATGAAAAGATCATCAGACATGTGCATTATAGATTTCCTTTACCTTTTGAGATTATTTAAATCCAAGTCATATTTATATACATGAGTAGGAAAGAAAGTTTTTTACTGCATGGAGAGAAGCATATACATGTATTGAATTTGCCACTTTGTATTTGGGATATTTGCAGGTGCATGTAGCTTTCAATTATGAGACTTTTTAGTAGATAAGAGCACAATGGATTCTGTGACTTTGGATGTGGGTGGCCCTGAATGCACTGAGAAGACTGTGTGATCTGTTATGCAAGAACCAGGCACTCCCACAAAGAGTGAAATTTCACCGGTCAGTGGAACAAATAACTGCAATTAGCAAGTCACCTTAAGTAGTGATTGCACAATATTTAAAACCAGTGGGTTTGATTCTCAGGTCATTATGCAGGCAAAGGCCCCACTGACTCTAATAGTGGTTCTGTAAGAAGTAGCAGTGAGGAGACATAGAAACTTCTGACAGATGCAGACTGCCTTAAAATAGTAGCTTTTGCCCAAGGGCAACTAGCACCATTGAAAACTATTGAATTATAATAATGGTCTTGCAAGTACTATGCCACTATGAGAAGAATTTAGTCAAGAAAGTAGAGGAGAAAAACAGCATCTCCTTTCTTGATGTGGCCTTGTGCTAAAGTATAACTGTGAGCAGAGTAGAGAAGATTAAAGGATATGTGAAATCAAATGATTTAAGTTCTATTATAATGAAAATCTCTATATAAGTAAGAAATAGAGTTCTAAGCCCTGGCAGTATTTTAGGTAATAATCCATATACTTGATTTTTAATACAATAAGAACATTTTGCCAATATCCTTCATTTTAACTATATTTGACACAGTACTATGAAATAGAACCCAGAACAAGCTTAAAGATGCTATTTCAAAGCTTCAAAGTGGAATTCAAGTTTTAAAAATATTTTCAGGTTTAAGGTGATTTATTTATTATTTTCATAAGTGAAATAGGAAAAAAATCATATCATTTGATGAGAAGTATAATCTACTAGAAGAAATCAGTGTAAGATTTAACCTTGGCATGCTAATCTCTTCAAATGTGTAATGTTGGAAAAAACCAAAAGTTGTACCATTCCTTGCTCTACCCCACTAACCTGTTCATGAAGCATAGACTAGGACAAGCATTCTTGCCTGCCTATATTTTTTTTAAAAAATATTAAAATAATAGAATTCTCTTTCTTTGTAATCTTATGTATTTTATGCACTTAAAATATCCAAAGAAGAAAAGAGGAAGGGAAGGAAAGAGGAAGGAAACATGCATTTAATCAAGTACTTACTATGAATCAGGGACTATGTCAAGCACTGGGGATAAAAATATAAGAAAAAGAAAGCTGCCATTAAGGATCTTATGTTCTAATGGGGAAGACAACACAAAAAGGAAGCTGAAAAGTGTAAGGGAAAAGAAGGATTGAAGTTTGGAAGCCAGGAACAGGGCCGGAGGGGAATGAAGGCAAATATTGGCCCTTTCACAGAATGGAGGTCCTAAGGGATGCTCAACAATTTGAACACTGGGCAGGTCTTACAGGCCTTACAGGTTAACCCGGGTGGAGATGGTTACAGAGGGCTTGGATACAGAGTGAGAAGCTCCTCGATTCTAATGAGGTTTCTAAGATGAGACAACTGCAGAGGCATGATGATGAAGTCTGGAATACAGGAACAAGGCTGGGAAGAGGAGTCCATAGGCTGATGGAGATAAGACTAAACAAAGGATGCAAGACAAAAAAAAGTTGATTCCTCTGCACGAGGTTTATTAAGGATAATAATTGGGGAAGGAGATTTTTGCAAAATTGAAATATCAACAAAAATAGATAAAATACTGAAATACTAGGAAAGGTAAATCTGTGTATTAAAAGGATCATTTTGGCAGCTAAGTGAATGATGGATTGATGAATTAGGAGACTAGAGGCAGAAAAAACAGGATGCTATTATTATTGTCCAGAAGAGGTAATTAGAGACTGAATTTGTGTGGTGGCAGTATAAATTGGGAAGATGTGACAGAAGCAACAGATATTTTGTAGGTAGAATATATGATACTTGATGATTTATTGGTTGTAGATGATAAGAGAAAATTAAAAAGTCAATGCTAACTACAAAGTGTTGAGTGTAAATGCCTAGAAAGTAGTGATTTCCATCAGTAGAATTAGGGAAGTTGGTAGGAAGGAAGATGATGAACTCAGTTTTGGACACGTTGAGTTTGAGGTTCCATTTGGACATTTGGGGACAGAGGTCCAATAGAGAGTTGGAGACATGCACTAAAGTTTGGGGTAGAAATTATGGCTGATTATATAGATTGAAAATTCACCTGCAGAAAAATGATAAAAGAAATGATGATTGGAAGAGACTACTTAGTGAGAGTTTTAAAACGAAGAGGCAAAGTACAGAGCATGAAGTGTGACCACACAAGGGTGAGAGAAGCCTGACAAAATAGTGAAAGTGACCAGTAAAGAACGATTGAAAGGAAGAAGAACCAGAAGAGGTTATTGTAAAGGAAGCCAAAGAAAAGGAAAGTGACTATAAGCAGGAGGTGACCAATAGAATTTCTTACAGAGGATGTAGCTGTTCTGTCTCCAGAAAAGACAATTTCTTGTACTCCAAGCCAACACATCAAGTCATCAAGTATTTATCAGGATTAAAAAGAAAGGTAAAAACACAGGTTTGTTTTTTTTTTTAAAGAAATTCACAGTCTAATGAGGGAGATAATATACAAACTATGTGCAAACTCTGAATATTCAAGATAAAATAAAGATAATCAACAAAGTGAAGACTTCAATAAATGATGATATATATACACAGGTACCATCATGTGTGAGATCATGTCAAAAGAAGAAGAGAACAGTAGAGGTCTTAGGGGACTCCCTTGGAAGACAGCTATTTATCAACCTGAGCACTGGACCTAGAGGCAGGAAGACCTAAATTGGAGTCCTGCCTCAGACAATAATTGCAGGACCCTTGAGAAGTCACTTAACCCTCTCTCAGCCTAAATTTTTGTTGTTGTTTTTCAGTCATTTTTAGTCATATCCAACTTTTTGTGACTCTATTTGGGGTTTTCTTGGCAACGATACTGGAGTCATTTTCTATTTCCTTCTCCAGCTCATTTTATAGATAAGGAAACTGAGGCAAACAGAGTTAAGTGACTTGCCCAGGGTCACTCAGCTATTAAAAACTTGAGGCTAGATTTGAACTCAGAATGATGAGTCTTCCTGCTTTTTTACTAATCTGTAAAATATGCATAGTAATAGCATCTTTCTCAGAGTATTAATGTGAAGATGAAATAAGATAACATGTGTAAAACACTTTACAAACCTTAATACTCCATATAACTATTATTTTTTTTTATTAGTAGTAGTATTCATTGTTAGATATAAACAGCCAAAGAGTTTGCTATATTCCTGGAGTATATCCTGGGACATGACAGAAAATGGACAGATTTGATGACCATTCTTTACTTTTGATGATTTGGGAGAAGGAAAGCACCATAGGTCTATTTTTTATCCTGCAACATTACTGAAATTATTAATAGTTTCAATGATTTTGGTTGAGTCTTCATGATTCTCTAAGTAAGCCATCAAATCATCCTCAAATAGTAGTAACTTTGTGTCTGCTTTGTCTATATTTTTTCTCTCATTTCTTTTTATTGTTTTATTGCTATAGCTAGCATTTCTATAATTATATCAAGTAGTTGTGGTGAAAATGAACATCCTTGTTTCTCTTCTAATATTTTTAGAAAGAACACAAATGTTTCTCTATTACATATAATGTGAATTTCAAGAGTCCTTTATTAAAATGCTCTCACTCTTCAGGAGTGCCAATGATTGCTATGGGCACCAATTGAAGCTTACTTTGATCAAAGCACTTTTGAATGGGGTAGAGGCTAGAACAAAAGGCAATAGGCAGGAATAAGACATGGAAAGGGGATTTAAAGGAACCCAAATTTTTATCTACCTTGCAGTTTTAAATGAGATTATCTATGCCTTTAAGGAAATCTAACTGTCACAATTTACACATTGAGGTACGTATTAGGTGTTTGTAGTGTGTGAAAAATGTTAAACTTTACGCAAACTCTAAAACTTAGCTTTGTAACTGTTAAAATTACAATATACTTCAACATTGCCATATTAATGAATTTTGGCATGGATATTGGAAGGTCAAGTTGATTGTCAGCAGGAAAATTACCAGAGCCAAAAAGGTTTATTGTCAAAAAAGATCAAATTATTGAGTATTTTTGTTCCCAGGGTTGGCCACATTATTCCAATACCAAATGTACACTTGCCTAAAAGACCCTTTTACAGAGATTCTACACAAAGCAAGCACTAATATGGTAGTCAGAAGAAGTGACACAAGGATACTCTCAAGGTCTCTCTGAAGAACTTTGTAATTAATTACATGACATGGAAGATGCTGCTAAAGGGCCACCCAGCATGGTGTACCCGCATCAAAAAAAAAGACACTGTACCCTATGAGCAAAGCAGAATTGAAATAGCTCAAAAGAAATGCACGATGCACAAATTTAGAGAAATCACCCCAAATATTTATATGGACGATTTGTTCCCAACCTGTGGTAGAGCATTCTGAGCTTGTATTGGTCTGATGAGCCACAGCTGGACACACCATAGCTTGATTCTAACACAGTGATGTCATTTTGGTCCTCTTCAAGAACAAAAGACAACAACCAGAGAGCCAGCCTGCCATACAGTAGTGAGATAAAGAATACAACAGTATCCAAAAAAATAAAAAAAAAATGAATATGGCACAGAAGGTAATTGAGAGGCCTAAGGTGAGCCTTGGGAATGAATGAACTTAATTCAGGTGATCATTGCATATACAACTAAGGGCAAGAATTCCTTAGAAGAAATAGAGTAGTGCTCATAGTGAATAAAAAGGTGAGAAAAGCAGTCCTGGGGTATAATCTAAAAGATGACAGAATGGTATCTGTTCAAATCCAAGGCAAAGTGTTCAGCATCACAGTAATACAAGTCTATATTCAAAATACCAGTGTAGAAGAGTCAAAAGTTGATCAGGTCTATGAAGACCTACAACATCTTCTAGAAATAACCCCCCAAAAAGATGTCACATTCATCACTGGATTTGGAATGCTAAAGTAGGAAATCAAAAGGTAATTGAAATGACAGGCAATTTTGACTTTGGAGTTCAAAATGAAGCAGGGCAGAGACTAATAAAGTTTTACCAAGATAACTCACTACTCATAACAAATACCCTTTATCAACAACCCAAAAGGTGACTCTACACAGAGACATTATAGGCTTTACAGCCAAAGGTGGAAAAGCTTTATACAGTCAATTAAAACAAGACCTGAAGCTCACTGTGATTCAGGTCATCAGCATCTTATTGAAAAATTCAAACTTAAATCGAAAAAGGTAGGAAAAAGGATGAGAACACATAGGTATGACCTGAATAACATGCCTTAGGAATATGAAGTAGGAATGATGAATAGATTCAAGAGATTAGATCTGGTAGATAGAGTGCCTGAAAAACTATAGACAGAGGTTCAAAATATTATATAGCAGTCAGTAACAACAATGACAAAAGCATTCCAAAGAAAAGGAAGAGCAAGAAAATAAAATGGCTGTCTAATGAGGTTTTACAAATATTTGAGGAAGGAAAGAAAGTGAAAGGTAAAGGAGAAAAAGACAGATATGCCCAACTGAATTCATAATTCCAGAGAAAAGCAGGGAGAGATAAGGCTTTCTTAAATGAGCAATGCAAATAAATGGGAAAAAAAAAGCAATAGAACGTGAAAGACAGGAGATCTACTCAAGAAAATTAGAGATATCAAGGAAACTTTTCATGTAAAAATGGGCACAATAAAAGATAAAAATGGTATGAACTTAAGAGTAGCAGAAGAGATAACTAACCAAATAAATAAATAAAAATTAATAAGAAACCAAAGTTCAAAAATTATCTGTAATAATTATTTACATGTTAAAGCACCTTGAGATTTGCAAAGTCAGTTGATAATTAGGGCAAATATTATTTCTGCCTTTTTTCAGATGCAGGAATGAGGAGGTGAGAGGTTTAATGACTTGCCCATGGTTTTAAGGCAGGATTATAAATGAGGGTGTCAACTCCAAGCCCAGTAAAATAGAGATTATAATAACACTTTACCTTGTAGAGTTGTTATGAGGATCAAATGAGATAGCAATTATACGTCACTATCACAGGGTTTGACATAGTAAGTGCATATAAATAGTAACTATTATTAACAACAACAAAGTCAATATTCTGAGCCCTACCTAAAATTACATCACATCAGACAACTTCAATTGAATGGGCCAAGTTGAGGAAGTATGACTATTTTTTTGAGTATTTTAAATGGATTGGAGACAAGGATAAGGGAATTAAGGAGGGTGAGTAACTGGGAGTTTAGCATGTTCTTTTTCTTTAAAAAAAAGTATTTTATTTTTTCCCAATTACATGTAAAAAGATATTTAACGTTCATTTAAAAAAATTTAGTTGCAAATTCTCTCCCTCAATTCCTCCCCTTCCCAATCATTGAGAAGGCAAACAAGTTGATATGTTACGCACGTGCAGTCATGTAAAACATATTCCCATATTCATCATGTTATGAAAGAAGACAGATAAAAAAAACAAGAAAATATAGTTGTTTTTGTTTTTTTAGTATGCTCAACCTACATTCAGATTTCATTAGTTCTTTCTCGGGAGATGGATAGCATTTTTCATAATAAGCCCTTTGGAACTATCTTGGATCATTGTATTGCTGAGAATAGCTATTCCCAGCTGATCATCATACAATATTGCTATAACTGTATACCACATTCTCCTGGTTCTGTTCTCTTTACTTTGCATCATTCCAGGTTTGTTTGTTTGTTTGAGAGCGTTCTGCTTATCATTTCTATATTAGCACAATAGTGTTTCGTCACAATCATATACTATAACCATTCCCCAAGTGTTGAGCATCCCTTCAATTTCCATTTCCTTGCATGTTTTTATAGCCCTTTGGGAATAATTCAAAATTGCTTTACAAAGTGATTGAATCAGTTCACAGCTTCACCAATAGTGCATTAGTGTCTCAATTTCCTTGCATCTTCTCCAACATTTGTCATTTTCTTTTTCTGTCATGTTAACCAATCTGATAGGTGTGAAGTGGTACCTCAGAGTTATTTTAATTTGCATTTCCTTAATCAATATTTATTTAGAGCAAATTTTCATATGACTATAGATCGCTTTGAATACTTTATCTGAAAAACTGCCTGTTCCTACCCTTTGACCATTTATCAGTTGGGGAATGGGTCTAATTTTGATAAATTTGACTCAGTTCTCTATATATTTGACAAGTAAGGACTTCATCAGAGACATTCCCTGTAACTTTTGTCACAGTTATAATTACTAACTGTGTAATTCCCTCCATCCTATTTTCTTTTTTTCTTATGACTCAACATTTCTTCTATTTGTACAAAATAGTGAATAATCATACCCTGACTAGGGAAAATGGTGATTTAGGGTTTAAACAAGTCTTTCTGTCCTGAAGCATATATTTTGAGGGCCTAGGTCTAACAGCTTTAGTCCCAGCAACTTTGGGTTTGGACTCAATGGGCTTGGGGTCAGTAGACTTAGCAGCCTTAAAATTGCTGGACTTTATGGCCTTAGAATCAGACATAGCTGCCTTGGGAATCTGACCTGGCAACCTTGGAATTGAACTTGGTGACTTTGGCAGCAGACTTACTAACCTTTGTGGCAGACTTGGTGACCTTGTGGCCAGTGGGCTTGGCAGCCTTGGGGTCAGTGTTTCTGGCACTTAGAGTCAGGCTTCATGATCCTCAAGTCTGGATTTTGGTGCCAACCCTAGGCCCTGGATGCTTGGTGGCGATCTTCTGACCAGCACAGTGGGCACTAGCCTTGGGGATTTTAGGCCTGAGGAGCTTGAACTTGGAGGCCTTTATGCTCAGGGCCTTGATGGCCTCTGCTTGGGCCTTGATGGCTTTGGCATTGCTGGCCTGCATCTTCTGCAGCCCCTTCTCATTGTGTTTCTTGGCAAAGTGCATGTTTCTCAGAAACTGAAAGGTCAATGCTTTTCAGAGACTTGTATCTCTGTGATCTAGTTCTCTTGATGCCATTTCTGTGCCATTTTTGTGATTGGTTGTGGGTTGCATGGTTCTTAGACTTAGCCATCTTTACAAAGCATCCTGGGCTAACAGGCATTCCACCGACTAGAAGAGGCCAAAGTGAGAGAGCCCTTCCACTCTATTTTCCTTTTTTAATTCCACTCTCTCCTTTCACCCTGTCCATCTTCAAACATGTTTTGCTTCTGACCACTGAATCCCCCAATCTTCCCTCCCTTCTATCAGCTGCCCCCTTTTCTTATTCCCTTCACCTCCTAACTTTCCTGTAGGATAAGATAGATTTCTATATCCAACTGAGTATGTAAGTTATTCCCTCTTTGAGCCAATTCCAATGAGAATAAAGTTCAAGCACTCCCTCTCACCTTCCTCATCTTCCCCTCCACTATGAAAGCTCTTTAATGACTATTTTATGTGAGATAATTTGACCTATTCTACCTTTCCCTCTCCCCTTCTTCCAATTCATTTCTCTTTCTCACCCCTTATTTTTATTTTTTAAAGATCATCCCATCATATTCAACTCACACCCATGCCCTTTCTCTATGTATACTCTTAACTGACCTACTAATCAGAAAGTTCTTAGGAATCACAATCATCATCTTCCCATGTTGAATGGTAAACCATTTAACCTTATTGAACTCCTTATGTTTCTTTTCTGTTTACCTTCTTATGCTTTTTTTTGGGTTTTGTATTTGAAAATCAAATTATCTATTTAACTCTGGTCTTTTCATAAAGAATGCTTGAAAGTCCATTGAGTATCCATTTCCTTCCCCGCCCCCTCACCCCGAAAGATTATGCTCAGTTTTGCTGGGTAGGTCATTCTTGGTTGTATTACTGACTATTTTGCCCTCTGGAATACAATATCCCAAGACCTTAAATCCATTAATGTAGAATCTGCTAAATCCTTGGTTGTCCTAACTGTGCCTCCATGATAATTCAATTATTTCTTTCTGGCTGCTTGCAATATTTTCTCCTTGACCTGGAAGCACTGTAATTTGGCTATAGCATTCCTGGGATTTTTCATTTTGGGGATCTCTTTTAGGATGTTATTGGTGGATTCTTTCAATTTCTATTTTATCCTCTGGTTCTATGATATCAGCACAGTTTTCCTTGATGACTTCTTGAAAGATGATGTCTAGGCTTTTTTTTTTTTAATCATGGCTTTTAGGTAGTCCAATAATTCTTAAATTATCTCTCCTTGATCTATTTTCCATGTCATTTACTTTTTTCCAATGATATATTTCACCTTTCCTTGTTTTTCATTCTTTTGATTTTGTTTAATTGCATCTTCATGCTTCATGGAGTCATTAGCTTCCACTTGTCCAGTTCTAATTACAAAAGAATTACTTTCTTCAGTGAGCATGTGAACCTTCCTTTTGATTTGGGCAATTCTAATTTTTATTAGAGCTAGAAGACAATTCTTCAGTGAATTTTTGCACCTCTTTTCCCATTTGTCCAATACTGCATTCTTCTCTTCTTTGGATTTTTGTGTCTCATTTACCATTTGGCCTATTGTATTTTTAAGGTGCTATTTTCTTCAGTTTTTTTAATGCCTCCTTTACCAATCTGTTGTCTTTTTCATGATTTTCTTGCATCATTGACATTTTCCCCCATTTTTTCCTCTACCTATCTTAGTTGATTTTTAAAATACTTTGAGAGCTCTTCCAGGAATGCATTTTTGGGCCTGAGACCACTTTACTTTTTTTGGAGGCTTTGGACATAGCAGTTTCAACTTTATTGTTTTCTTCTGAGTTTATATTTTGATTTTTCCTGTCACTATAGTAACTTTCTATGGTGAGGATCTTTGTTATTGTTGTTGTTTGCTCATCTTCCAGCTCATTTCTTGACTTTTAGCTTTGTATTAAAGTTAGGCTCTGCTCCTGGTGTGGAGAAGGCCATTTCCCAAGCTTCAGGGTTTTTATGCAGCTATTTTCAGAGCTAATTTTGAGGACCTGAAACCTTTCAATTTTTCCAAGGTGGCATGATCTATGAAGATGTGTTTTTACCATCCTCCTGGCCTGAACTCTGATCTGTGAGCAACTACAAATACTCTTTTCTGCCCTTTGATCAGGATTCCCCACCCCCTCCTCTGTATCTGTAAACTCTGGTGTGATAGTGCTCTTCCTTGCCCTTGGACTGTGACCTAGGACTGCAACCTAGATCTGAGTATGGGTAATGCAACAGAATCCTGCACCCAGTGCCAGCAAAGGAATTCCTATAATCTCCTTCTAAGCAGTTGTCTGACAACACTTCCTGTCTGCAGGTTGAGTGCTTTAAAAGCAACAGCTGCTGACCCTACTGATTCAGTCAGCATCCTGTTGGTTTGCTGGGGTGAGGTCTGTGGTGGCACAGCCTAAACTCCACTTTCACCCCAGCACAATAGACCTTTCCTGCCAACCTTCTAAGTTGTCTTGGCTAGAAAATTGTCTCACCCTTGTGTGGTTCTCCTGCTCCAGAATTTGTTTTGAGGCATTATTTAAAGTTGTTTGGAGGGGAATTTGGGAGAGCTTAGGCAAGTCCCTGCCTTTTATTCTCCATCTTGGCTCCACCACCTAGTTCAGTATGTTCTAAGGAGGCAAGAAATGGGAAAGAAGATTATGAGCCAGGGGCTGAAGTTATTTAGAAGGAATAAGAGTAATCTGGAGGTATGTAGATGACAAAAATTTGGACAGGATGAAATGAACTTTAAATTTGGAAAGGAGGTTAATGAGTGATAGTGATAAGAGGATGAGTTACTTTGATAGTGGTTTTGAAGAAAGAGCAAGGAGTAAGCTATTTCTTTTAGGTTAGCTACTCTTGGAGAGGATGTCAAGATATGTTTTTATTTTCAGAAGAAAACATAATTCAAAGAGCACCAGAAGATGGGAGGCATCTGATAGGATGAAATATAAGATCATCACAAAATCATAGATTTAGAACTAAAAGGATTCTCATTGATTATCCAGTTTAATCCATCATTTCACAGATGAGGAAACTGAAATGCAGGGAAGTGAAGTGATTTTGCTTTTGGTCACCCACATAAAAAATGTCAAAATCAGAATATGAACTTAGGTCTCCTTGGTTCTATGTAAATGAGTTTTCCACTGTACTACAATGGATGGAAGATCTTAGATTGAACACTGGATAAGAAATACAGAGAAATAATAGTGACTAGAATAGGGCTATGTCTGAGTTTACTAAGGTAGGGGGGGAGGCTGGTAAATTCAGATAGTTCAAGGCTCACAACCCCCACTTCTGTTGAACCTATACTGGATCCTGCTTCCTTTCCATGATACACATCACCAAGTTAATCTGGAAGTAAAGAGGTGCTCATACTGGTGAAAACAGTCTTCCTCTCCTGAGCAAAAAGGTACCAGCACAAGGAGTTGAAGTTACCAGCCAGTGGCTGGGCAAGAGGAACTAGTTTATCAGTTGCCTGGCACTGGGAGATTGCATCCCCTTCATGTGAATAAGTCATGCAAAATTGTTCTTTCAGATCTGATTCTGACTCTTTAGACATGATGCATCATCTGTCTTCTCGGTACTAGAAATTATCTTATTCCTTGGTTTTCCTACCCTGGAAATTCCCTTAACACCTATAAGAGGGCCCTAGAATACTCCTCTGGCTTGTGACTTCCTTTTCCCATTGATTAATTCCTCCCAAACTTTTATTTTAAAGAAGGGTCTATGCAACTATGCCTTCATTCTTCTCAGAATTCTGAGAATGTTTTTCTTGCTTTTTCTTGCTTTTCTCCTCCCTTTTATCTGTTGTGTATATTTGAATGCAAATTCCTTATGGGCAGGCATGGTCATTCTATTTGCCTGTATATGTATCTCCAGCACATAGCACTGTGCCTGCCACAAAATAAGTATTGAAAAAAAGCTGTTTGACTGACTGAAGGATGCAATCCTTATTGTTCCATTCTAGTAATAGTTCTGGCAAGGTTTTATGTATGACACTGCTTGCCAAAAAAGGAAATGCCCAAAATAAATCTGAAGTTTGTTGTGATAAAGTCCTTTCTGCTGTTTTCTAGTATCCTCTCCCTTGAAATTTAAAAAAAAAAAGGGAGGAACAGGAAAATTCCGTGAAATGATCCTTAAACCAAGTAAGAACTCATTGACCTGCCTGAGTAACCTTGAGAGAGAGGTACTGCCATTTAGAAGTCTTACTGTAACAACAATTTTCTTTCTTTCCCCCCAAATTTATTATTTGTTTATTTTTCATTTTTTATTCTTTTAAATATACTCATTTATTTTAGCATTCTTTTATTTTTAAATTTTGAGTTCCAAATTCTCTCCTTCCCTCACATATCCTTCCCATTCACCAAGAAGGCAACCAATATGATATCAACAATATATGTGAAATCATGCAAAACATTCCCATATTAATTATATTTTTAAAAAGCAGGAAAAATAAAGTGAGAAAATTATACTTCAATATGCACTCAGAGTTGAACTGTTCTCTCTCTGGGGGTGGATAGCATTTTTTAATCAGGAGTCATTTGGAATTTTCTTGAATCACTGTATTTATCAGAGTAGCTAAGTCTTTCACAGTCGATCATCATTACAACATTGCTGTTCCTGTGCACAATGATCTCCTAGTCCTGCTCATTTCACTTTGTCTCAGTTCATAGAGTTTTTGCCATGTTTTTCTGAAACCACCCTCTTGTCATTTCCCACAACACAATAGTACTCCATCACAGTCATATGCCACAGCTTGTTCTCCTGTTCCCCAATTGATGAACATCCCCTCAATTTCCAATTCTTTGCCACTACAAAAAAAGAGTTGCTATATTTTTATACATATAAGTCCTTTCTTTTCCTTTTCCTTTAACATTAATTAAAAAAAAAACAAGTTCCAAATTCTTTCCCTCATTTTGTCCCTTCCCCTACCCAATATCCCATTTATACATCTTGAATGGACATTAAGATGTGTTCAAATACTAAACATGCATGACAACCACTGTCAAGGTCATTTTGAGGTCAGAGTGTACATCCTCCCCCCAATTTATAGTCACACTTTGTCCAGAACTCAACAGAGAAACATTTGGAAATGTCTAATTATGAGCACCTTTGGGTCACTTCCATACACGATTGAATACAGAAATCTCATTAACATTCAGTAATGACAGGAATCCCCACCCCCCATCTCCTAGTCATCCCATTTTTCCCAACAGAAGAATTTATTGAATTAAAAATAACTCAAAGCTTGAGTTGTTGCTCTGAGTTTCAGGTCAGTGAAACCCAAGAGGGTTTTAGAGGACAGATTTTTGGCCCAGTTCCTAGGGAAAAATACTTTCCTGCCAAATTTTTTTTTCCATTTGTTTAATTCTTGTTGGAACTAATTTTTTTTTAAATCTTATTGTATAAAATTGATACTGATAAAAATGTTACGCATTGCCCCCAAAATAATTTCGTTAGCTTCCAAAAATTGAGTGGGAAAAGAAAGCATGGTTTAAATACTACTGTTTTCTGAACCAAAAAAGATTTAAGTTTAGTAAGGATTACTATATGCTTCTTAGTATTTTTAGTGAAATTAAAAAAAAAAAAGATCTATGTAGAATACTATTCCATAACATTCCTGGGAGTCAGGTTTGTATATCATAAAATGGCACTCCAGATATGTTAAGACATTTTAAAATTCACTGTTATTCCAAAAATGGTTAGCATATGCTTCAAATATAATTATATCATGGAATTTAGAAAGAAACTTGTTTCATTAGGCCCATAAAATATGTATTCAAAAGGTAAATTCTTGGTTGGCCTTGTGACCATCCAAATAACACGTTTCTGTATGTGGTATTTTTTGATAAACCCCTTTTAATTTTTCTTAAAAAGATAGCAGATTTTTCTCTGGAAAAAAGTGTTGGTAATATTTCTAATATAATTTTGTATAAATTTGAGATTTATGATTATGATATAGTTATAATTGTAACTCCATTATATTTTTCTAATATTCATGTCTGATGATATCACTCCTTTGTTCAAAAATGTTCATTGGATCTCTTTTGCCTCTAGAAAATAATGCATTTAAATAACCAGCAGAAAATGAAAGACATCTATCTAATAGGGAGACATCTAAGATCAAGCATAGGGTTATAGAGTTAGAGCTGAAAGGAATCTTAGTGGTCATCCGGTCCTATCTATCATTGTAGAGACTAGAAAACTAAAGTGTAGTTCCAGTCTACTTTTTTTTTCCAGATAAATTTCATACCATTCCTCCACATTATCTAATTTCAGTCAACCTAGACAACTAGCTTAGCTTTCCTCTAATTTAGCCCTGCCTTTCCTAATTCTTATGCATTTGAGTGAATTATGTCCTAAGCCTGGAACACATTCTCTGTTGATTAGCTTCTGTTGGAAATCAAGATTCAGCCCAGATGTTCTCCCCTCCACTTTGATTCTTCAATCTGAAAGCAATGTCTCCCTTCTAAAATTTTCTTGATGTACTTTATTTAGATTTCTCCTTTGCTCTCATCAGAGTCTACCTTATAGCATACTTATCTATGTTCAGTCTGGTATCCCCCAGAATAGAGTGCAAGCTCTTTGAGGGCAGGAACTATGTAATTTTTAATCTTTGTATCTAGATTACCTAGCATGAAACCTGGAATTCAGTATGTGTTAGATAAATGTTTACTGAATTTCTGCCCTACATAATATATAACAAAGGAATAGTAACATAGTTTCTGATATGGAACAATTATTTAGATTAAATTTAAAAGCACTTATTATGTTTCTCTACCTCACAATAATAATAGAAATCAACAGGGAGAGAACAAAGATCATTCAGTTCATGCTACTACCTCTAGGCAGCATCATACCTAAACAACTATTGAAGAATCATAGAAATTCTTAATTGACAGATTTTATTAATAATTGATCCATCATCATTTTTAACCCAAGTTTCAAAGCCTATTACTATGGGACTCTCTCCCTTTAGAGGGAGATAAATGGCCTGAGAGACAGGATGGAGTCGGCCAGAGTAGGAGATAGGAAAGCTCCAGTTTCTTCAGTCTGTTAACTATCTTTCAGTATTTTGAGTGTCTCACAGGTCTTTTGAGTATCTTCATGTGCTTCTGGCTTCCAATTTCAAGAGAAGATGGAAATGCCAATGCCACTTCAGTTTGCTAAAGATAAAATAAGACTATGAAGCCAATATAAAAAGAGCTGTCAAAATTCATCATGTCCCTATCCTCAGCTTGCTATACTAGAGACATCAGGGAATTTTATTCTGAATGAGCTCTAGGACTCTCTCTCTTCTTTGAGTTACCTTGATCCCAGTGGGAGAACTCCTTCAGTTTCTAGTGTCTGGTATATATTCTCACATGTGTTCTTTCTCTGGTTTCTGTTTTGTTATAGATTTGGATAAATGGTTTTCTTTGCCACTTACTATGTTTGTTCATTGTGGAACTGGCATGGGGGGGAAGAAATTAAGCCTTGGATATAAAATTGGGGTCTTCCTTTCCCCATTAATAAATTACAATCAGAATTATAGACTTAGTTCCCTAATGAATATTGATGCAAATTTTTAAATAAAATACTAGAAAGGAAATTATAGCAATATATCATGAGGATCATACACTATGACCAGGTAGGATTTATACCAGAAATGCAGAAATGGTTCAATATTAGGAAAACTATTATCAAAATTGACCATATCAATAACAAAACCAACAGAAATTATATGATTATCTCAATAGATGCAGAAAAATCTTTTGACAAAATACAACATTCATTCCTATTTTTTAAAAAAAAAGCCTTAGAAAGAATAAGAATAGAATTTACCTTAAAATGATAAGTAATATTTATCCAAAACCTTCAACAAGTATTATCTGTAATGTGCATAAGTCAGAAGCCTTCTCAATACAATCAGGGGTGAAGCAAGGATACCCGTTGTCAACACTATCATTCAATATTGTACTGGAAATGCTAGCTACAGCAATAAAAGAAGAAAAAGAAATGGAAGGAATTACAATAGGTAATAATGAAATAAAATTATCACTCTTTGAAGATGATATTATGGTATATTTAGAGAATCCTAGAGAATCAAATAAAAATTACTTGAAATAATTAACAACTAAAGCAAAATTGCAGAATGCAAAATAAACACAAATCATCAGCATTTCTATGTATTACTAACAAAGCCCATGGCAAAAGATGGAAAGAGAAATTCTAATTAAGATAACTGTAGACAATATAAAATAATTGGGAGTCTAACTGCTGAGATAAACCCAGGAACTATATGAACACAATTGCAAAATACCTTTCACACAAATAAAGTCAGATCTAAACAATTGGAAAAAAAATATTAGTTGCTCATGTGTAGACAGAGTCAATATAACAATTTACACATAAAGGGTGATACTGTAAGCAAATTAGGAGAGAATGGAATAATTTACCTGTAAGATATTTGGATAAATGTTGAAATTAGGACCAAAGAAAATAAAGGGACCATTACAAAATTTAAAATACATAATTTTGATTATATCAAGTTAAAAAGTTTTTGCACAAACAAAACCAATGCAACCAAAATTAAAAGGAAAGTAGAAAGCTGGGGGAAATATTTCCAGTAAGTATCTCTGATAAAGACACCATTTCTCAGATATGAAGAGAACTGAGTCAAATTTATAAGAATACAAATCATTCTCCAATTGGTAATAGTCAAAGGATATGAACAGCAAGTTTTCAGATGAAGAAATCAAAACCATCTATACTCTTTGAAAAAAAATGCTCTAACTCACTGTTGATTAGAAAATGCAAATTAAAACAACTCTGAGGTACCACTTCACACCTATAAGATTGGCTAATATGACAGAAAAGGAAAATGATAAATGTTGGATGGATATGGGAAAACTGGGACATTAATGTACTGTTGATGGAGTTGTGAACTGATGCAACCATTCTGGAGAGGAATTTGAAACTATGCCAAATGGGCTGTAAAACTGTATACCCTTTGATGCAGCAAGGCCTCTACTAGGTCTATATCCCAAAAGGATAAAAAAAAAGAGAAAAAGTCCTATTTATACATAAATATTTATAGCAGCTCCTTTTGAGGTGGCTAAGAATTAAAAATAAAGAGGATGCCCATCAACTGGGTAGTGGCCAAACAAGTTGTGGTATATGATTGTAATGGGATATTATTGTGCTGTGAGAAATGATTAGCAGGAAAAAAAAATGGAAAGACTTACATAAACTGATGTGAAGTGAAGTGAGCAGAACTAGGAGAATGTTGTACACACTAATGTCAATATTGTTCAGTGAAGAATTGTAAATGACTTAGCTATTCTCAGTAATACAATTATCCAAAACAATCCCAAAGGACTCATGATGAGACACGCTATCTGTCTCCAGAGAAAGAATTTATATTGTCTGATTACAGACTGAAATTTAATATTTTCACTTTCTTTTCTTCCTTTTCTTTGTTCCTTCCTTCCCTCCTTCCTTCCTTCCTTCCTTCCTTCCTTCCTTCCTTCCTTCCTTCCTTTCTTTCTTTCTTTCTCTCTCTCTCTCTTTCTTTCTTTCTTTCTTTCTTTCTTTCTTTCTTTCTTTCTTTCTTTTTGAGCCTTCTTGTACAAAATGCCTAATATGGAAATGTTTTACATGATTACACATATATAATCTATACTGGATTGCTAACCACCTCAGGGAGAGGGTAGGGGAGGGAGGCAGGGATAGGATTTGGAACTCAAAATTTAAAAAAAAAACAAAATCAAATGTTTAAAATTATTTTAATGTGCAATTGAAGGAAATATTATTTAAAAATTATAATAATAAATTTGGCTTGAACCTGAAAACTACATCACCCAGACTAAAAATATGTAATGGAGTAAATAGATGTAATTCTAGCCCAGTATCTCCTCTCTGTGAGGACAGAAGAGTGGGCCAAGTTTCTGGCCCCAATCTCCTATTTCCTCTCCTGGAAGGAAATGAAGTCTCCCTTAGTGAAGAGTGTGGGGAGAAGAGGCTAGAGATGTCTAATTTGCCTCCCTCTGAGCTATACAATGATACTCCCATGATACTTGTTGGGAGAAAGGCTTGCTGCACATTTAGTAAATACCTACTATCTGCCAGGCATTATCTTTTCTTTTTTTTTTCTTAACATTTTAAAATATATTTGCAACTTAAATACAAAATAAGAAAAAAAACATTGCCATGCACACAGCAGAACACAAGAGAGGATTCAACAAAAAACAATAAATTTCCATTTCAAAAGCACCTATATAATAAACACTACAAATTGTTTTCAAAGCTGTCCAGATGTCCTTTGCTTCCTTGTAGACTTTCTTTTGTTCTCTGATGTGCACTTTTTACTTTATTTTTATCCTCCCTCACCCTCACCTAGAAGAAGGCTAAAATTAAGTGTGGCTATATATACATATACATAGATATCTATAAACATACACATATATACACATAGACCCTCACACACATATATGTAAGACCATACTATGCTTATTTCCACTTGTCATTTCTTTCTCTGAAAGTGGATAGCATCGTCCTTAAGTCCAAGTTTTGCCGTGTTTCTCTAAATCAACCAACTCATCATTTCCTAAACCATGGCAATATTCCAACTCAATCACATTCTATCTAAGAGATTGTCTATGAAAGTTTTCATCCAATTTTCAGCATTCTTTCTATTCTTGGCTACATGGGTTTTATTTATACAAAAAATTTTAATTTAAAATAATCAAAATTATTCATTTTACATGTCAACAATGCTGTTACCTTATAATATGGTTTAAAGTCTGATTCTACTGTGTTTGTTTCTTTTACATCATTTTCCCCTGGTTTCTTTGAAGTTCCTGACTTTTTATTCTTCCAAGTAAACTTTGTTATTATTTTTCTAACTCACATAATTTTTAGTAATTTAATTGGGATGACATGACATAAATAGATTAATTAGGTAAAATTGTAATTTCTTATTATATTGGCTTTACCTATCCATAAATAATAAATATTACTTCGATTATTTAAATCACTTTATTTGTGTAAAAAGTGTTTTATATTTATATAGTTCCTGTGTCTGTTTTGGCAGGCATGCATTTAGGGACTTCATACTGTCTAGTTATTTTAAATGGTCTAAAACAATATTGAATAATATGACTGACACATAGTATAGTTTCCCTATTTTTTCTTTTGATTAAATCTACTTTAGCTTTAACTTTGTCTGAGATCATGATTACTACCCCTGCTTTTTTTACATAACAAATTCTATTCCTGTCCTTTATTTTATGTTTGTGTGTATCTCTCATTTTTATAGCAACATATTGTTCAATTCAAATTTTTAATCTGCTATCAGTTTCCATTTTGTGGGTAAATCCATCCCAATTCCATTCTAAGCTATAATTACTTGTATATTTTCTTCCTTCCTATTTTTCCTCACTATCCCTTCTCACCCTATTCCTTTTTTTTTTGACTAAACAATGGGGTTAAGTGACTTGCCCAGGGTCACAGAGCTAGTAAGTCTTATGTGTCTGAGGCTGGATTTGAACTCAGGTCCTCCTGAATCCAGGGCCGGTGCTCTATCCACCCTGCGCCACCTAGCTGCCCCTCTCACCCTATTCCTATTCCTCCTCACTCCCCTACTTTCCTTCTACCCATTACCTTGTCCTCCTACTCCTTAAGCTACCCTCCAAGAATTCCTCCCTTTCCTCTCCTACCACCCTATTCCCTTGCCCTCTTTCTGAATTTAGAAGGCTTTTATGTCCTTCTATATATAGATGTTGTTCCCTCTTTAACCATTTCTCAGTAAGAGTAAGGTTTCAGCACTACCCACCCTCCCCCACTAGCTTCTTCTGTATCAATTTTCCCTGTTTTGCCACGTTTGTATGAGATAATTGCTTTTTTATCTCTCCTTTCACAGTTTTATATTTTTTTAGAATCACTTCATCACACTCAGCTCAGCCCAAGCCTTTCCTTTAAACTACCCAAATGAAAATGACAGTCATAAAAGAACTGATCATATTTTCATATATGAGAAGTAAACAATTTGATCTTGAGTCTCTTATAATTGGTCCTTAGTGTTTACTTTATATTTCTCTTAGATGTTGTATGTCAGATTTTCCCTTAAGTTCTGCTGATTTTGTCACAAATACCTTGAAGTTTTTCAGTTAAATGCCCATTGTTTTTTCCATTCAGGATTAAACCTAACTTTGCTGGGTAAGTTACCTTTGGTTGCAACCCCAGCTCTTTTGCTCTGTGTTCTAGTATTCCAAGACCTATGTTCCTTAACATAGTAGCTCCTAGGTCTTGTGTAATCCTTATTGCAGCTCCACAAGAAATTGTTTTTTTTTTTCTTTTGTTGCTTCCAATATTTTCTACTTAACCTGGGAGCTTTGAAATTTGGTTATGATATTCCCATAAGTTTTCCACCTGGGATCTTTTTCGGGTGGTGATTGGTGGATTTTTTTTTCTATTTCTACTTTGCCTTCTTGTTTTAGAACTTTGGGATAATTTTCCTTGATAATGTCTTGCAATATTGTATTGAGTTTCTTTTATTTTAATCATGATTTTCAGGAAATTTGACTATTTTTATATTTTTTCCTTGATCTGTTCTCCAGATCAGTTGTTTTTCTGATGAGATAGTTCACATTCTCTACTTTTTTATTCTTTTGGTTTTGTTTGATTCATTAGCTTCCCTTTGCCAAATTCTAATTTTAAATGAATTATATTCTTCTTTAAGTTTTTGATTCTCTATTTCAAGTTGGTTGACTCTCTTTTCATAATTTTGGATTGCTCTCATTTTTTTTCTAATTTTTTCTTGATCTCTCCTATTTGATTTTAAAGTCCTTTTAAAGTTCTTCCAAGAAATGTTTTTGTGCTTGGGATCATTTGACATTTCTCATTGAAAAAGGAGTGGCTTTTTTTTTAAGCTCCATTATCTTCCTCTGAATATGAACTCAGATCTACTGTATCCCCACAGTAGTTATCTATGGCTGGATTCTTTCTGCTCTGCTTGCTCAGTTTTATTTATTTATTGTTTTTATTTTGTTTTTAGCAGCTTTTGGTGTGATAGAGTTCTAGTCCTGAGGTATGGGGAATAATGCCTCAAGTCTCAGGTCCTTCCTACTGTTATTTTCTGAGGACCCTCCTGGGGCTCAACTTTGGGCTCTCCATTCCTAACCCTGGCTAGAGTCCTGGTCACACTGTCATACAAATGATTTTACTCCCTGCAATCCCTCCCAAGGCTGCAAACTACAGTTGTCCTCTCTTTTGTGGAACTGAAACCAGAGACTCTGCTCTTCTGCAAGTTCCACAGCAGCAGGGTCCCCACCCCTCTGCTACTGCACTCACCAGGTGTGTGCTAGCTCCTTCTCCCCTGCAATAGCAGCCCAGTCAGCCCCCAATGCATCTGGTCAGCACCATTGTGCTTGGCATCCCTCCACAATGGAAGATCCTTCAATCTTCTCCTACTCAGTCATCAGACTCCTATACAGTCCATGGGACAGGAGTTTCTAAAGCTAAGGCTACCTCCCAACCCAGTTGCTCCCAGTGCTTGTTGTTTGGTGATTCTGCAGTGTTGGTCTAGAGTTATTTGCACTTCATTCAGGCAAAACTTCTGCCCCTGAACGTCAGGTCTTTCTTGGAGTCTTCTCAGGTTGCCTTAGGAGAACGACTGCTTTATCCCAACTTTTGTTTATTTCCGCTGCTCTACCTTCCCTCTGAGGCAATATTCTGTCTTTTTTCTGTAGAGGAAATTTGGAGACCTGAAAATTTTCTGACCTACTCTGCCATCTTCCCAGAGTCTTCTCAGTAGGCACTCTTCTAAGCACTGAGGATAAAAGACAAAAGTAAAATGTCTTCTGCTATCAAGGAGCTTGCATTCTAAGCATTAGTAACATGCTAACACGATGTATGTTAGTCTAACAATAAAAACCCACTGTTGGGTCCAGGGGACTGAACACTGCACACACTCCCTCCCCCAAAGGGGTCCATCCAGGCAGACCTGTCCATGTGCTCAAGACTGGCTTCAGTCAAGCCTGGCCTTTAAAGGGGAAAAGGGGAGAAACAGATTTCCCCTTTTTTCATACTCCTCTCCCAAATAGTGTGATTATTTTCTAAAGAAGAATGATAATATTATGCAGGCTATTTGACAACTTCTGAAATGATAACTTGTTCATTTAAAAATATTTAAACATAGTAATTCATGTAAATTTCAGATGCCTAGAATATTTTATACTTATCAAAATTTCTATGTGACAGAAATTTTTATGCCCATGTGCCTTGTTTCTATTTCATTTATCTCTTAACAGAAAATTTGATATTGTAAGAATTGTAAAAAAAAAAATACACCTGTTTTACATGTTTAAACAATTTCTGTCATCATTTTAAATGTATATTATAATTCAAATCTACTCAAAATTAATGTGAATTCCAAACACACTAATGCATGATGAGTACAAAGTTACTTAAAATTAATATAGTAAAAAAAGGTAAAAGGTTCGTGAGGCCAAAGAAAGTAAAATGGCACAGTGGATAGAGAACCAGTCCTAGAGTCAGGAGGACATGAGGTTATATCTGGCCACAGACACTTTCTAGGTGTACGACCCTGAGTAAGTCATTTAACCCTGTTTGCTTCAGTTCCTCATCTATAAAATGAGCTATACCTTGTAGCTTGCCAGTACATTGCCAAGAAGACCTCAAATGGGGTCACAGAGAGTCAGACTTGACTGAAATGACACAACAACAAAAAATATAGTTCCAGATAAGAATAATATTATGCTAACCTTTTTATAGAGTTATTATTTTGCAAAGACTACAACCAAGTTAACATTATTGTCTTGATCCCACTCATAAAGACTTAGTTTTCCCTTTAGAACAACTACATAACAAAATCTTATTTCATGCTGATCCTCCTCAAATTCTCAATAGACAGTTCAACCAAGTTCACTGTCCATCTAATGCAGTTCATGCTGTTCCTATTGCAGTGCCTATTTCTATTCCTTTATGCACACTGGGCCAGACATCTAGAATGCCACTTCATCATTTCAATAGCTTAAAATTCCATAAATCCTTTCAGATTTACCTAAAATGTCTATGCCCAAAAGCCTCCCATGATCCTGCTTAGAGAGAAGTGACCTGTTTGACCTTTGAACGCACTTGTTAGCATTTCTGTTATATACTTATGGTCTGTGTTGTACTGAACATAATTTCATATATGTTCTCTCTTCCTTACTAAAATGAAAAACTCCTTTTGAGCTGAGGCCATGTCTTACTTTCCTTAGTATTTTATCCAGAGTATCATGGTCTGTATGTTTTAGGAGCTCAAGTGTTTTCATTGACTGAATGAGTGAATGAAAACATGAGGGACATAGGCATACAGAAAAGGTAAGGGATTTTCTTTAAAAAAAAAAAATAAGAAGGGGGGGCAAAGCCAAGATGGTGGAGTAAAAGCAGTGACTTGCTTGAGCTCACCCCAGTATCCCCCAAATACTTGTAAAAATGGCTCTAAACAAATTCTAAAGGAGCAAAACCCATAAAAAGATAGAGTGAAACAAATTTCTAGCCCAAGACAACCTGAATGGTTGATTGGAAAGGTCTGTTGCGATAAGAGAAGAAAAAGAAATTGAAGGTATTACAATAGACAAAGAAGAAACAGAGCTACTACTCTTTGCAGATGATATGATGATATACTTAGAGAATCCTAGAGAATCAATTAAAAAAACTACTTGAAATAATAAACAACTTTAGCAAAGTTGTAGGCCATAAAATAAATCCACATAAATCATGGGCATTTCTGCATGTTACCAACAAAGTCCAACAGCAAGAGATAGAAAGAAAAATTACATTTAAAGTTACTGTAGACATTATAAAATATTTAGGAGTCTACCTACTAAAACAAACCCAGGAACTATATGAACACAATTTACAGAACACTTTTCAAACAAATAAAGTCAAATGTAAATAATTCGAAAAACATCAGTTGCTCATGGGTAGGCTGAACTAATATAATAAAAATGACAATTCTACCTAAGCTAATTTATTTATTCAGTGCCATGCCAATCAAACTACCACAAATTATTTTATAGAGCTAGAAAAAATAATAACAGTATTCATTTGAAGTAACAAAAATCCAGAATATCAAGGAAATTAATAAAAACAAATGCAGAGGAAGGTGGCCTAGTCATTCCAGATCTTAAATTGTATTATAAAGCAGCAATCATCAAAACCATCTGATACTGGCTAAGAAATAGAGTGGTGGATCAGTGGAATAGGTTAAGTATACAAGACACAGTAGTTAACGACTACAGTAATCTACAATTTGATAAACCCAAAGTCCACAGCTTCTGGGATAAGAACTCACTATTTGACAAAAACTGCTGGAAAAACTGGAAAAGAGCATGGCAGAATCTAGGCATAGACCAAAATCTCACACCATACACCAAAATAAAGTCAAAATAGATTCATGATTTATATACAAAGGCTGATACTATAAGCAAATTGGGATAGTAAAGAATAGTTTACAAATCAGATTTATGGAAAACAGAAGAATTCATGGCCAAACAGGAGATAGAGAACATTACAAAATGCAAAATGGATAATTTTGATTACTTAAATTGAAAAGGTTTTGCACAAACCAATGCAATCAAGATTAGAAGGAAAATAGAAAATTGGGAATGAATTTTTACAACCAGTGTCTCTGATAAGGGCCTCATTTCTAAAATATATAGAGAATTAAGTCAAATTTCTAAGAATACATGTCATTCCCCAATTGATAAATGGTCAAAGGATATGAGTAGGCAGTTTTCAGATGAAGAAATTAAATCCATCTATTGTCATATGAAAAAATGCTCTAAATCACTATTGATTAGAGAAATGAAAATCAAAACAATTCTGAGGTATCACATCACACCTCTCAGATTGGCCAACAGGACAAAACAGGCAAATGATAAATGTTGGAGAAGATGTGGGAAAATTGAAACACAAATGCATTGTTGGTGGAGTTGTGAAATGATTCAACCATTTTGAAGAGTATTTTGAAAATATGTCCAAAGGGCTATAAAAATGTGCATCCCTTTTGACCTAGCAGTAGCACTTCTAGAGTTGTATCCCAAAGAGATATACAAATGGGAAAAGGACCCACATATACAAAAATATTTATAGAAGCTCTTTTTGTGGTGGCAAAGAATTGGAAATTGAGGGGATGCCCATCAACTGGGGAATGGCTGAACAATTTGTGGCATATGAATGTAATGGAATACTATTGTGCTGTAAGAAATGACGAGCAGGCAGACTTCTGAAAAACCTGAAAAGACTTGTATGGACTGATACTGAGTGAAGTGAGCAGAACCAGGGGACCATTGTACATGATAACAACCATGTTTTATGATGATTAATGTTGATAGACTTAGCCCTTCTCAACAATGCAAGGATCTAAGATGTCTCCAATGGTCTTATGATGGAAAATGCTATACACATCCAGAGAAAGAACTATGGAGTTTGAATGCAGATCAAAGCATATTCTTTGCTCTTTTTTTCTTCTGTTTTGTTTCCTCTTTCTTGTGGTTCCTCCTATTGGTTTTAATCCTTCCTTACAACATCACTAATGTGAAAATATGTTTAGTAGAAATGTGTATGTATAGCCTATATCAGATTGCATGCCATCTGGGGAGAGAGGTGGGGAGGGAGGGGGAGAAAATGTAAAACTCAAAAGTTTATGGAAGAGAGTGTTGAGAAATGAAAATAAATTAATAAAAAAAGACAATTTGTGAAAAAAAGAAGCAAACACTTCTGAGGAGGGACAGGGTAAAAAGAAAGAACAGAATAAATGGGACTCAGGATAGGATGAAGGGAAAGATAGTTAGTTTTTCACAACATGACTATTATGGAAGTCTTTTGCATGACTACACATGTATAGCCTGTATTGAGTTGCTCACATTTTCAATGAGGCTGAGTGGGGAGGGAGGAAGGGAGAGAATTTGGCACCCAAAGTTTTAAAAACAAATGTTAAAAATTGTTCTTACAAGTAATTGGGAAATAAGATATACAGGCAATGGGGTATAGAAATCTATCCTGCCCTACAGGAAAATAGAAGGGGAAGGGGATAAGATAATCAGGGTGATAGAAGGGAAGACAGATTAGGGGAAGGGGTATTCAGAATGCACACTATCTTGGGGTGGGGGAGGGGCAAGGTGGGGAGAAAATTTGGAACTCAAAATCTTCTGGAAATGAATGTTGAAAACTAAAAAATAACTAATTAATCATTTTTTTGTTTTGTTTTTGTTTTTTTTTTTTAAGAAAAGAAGAAGAAAGCCTTAAGAATGATTAAGCTATTCCATTTATTTAAGAGCATAGACTAAATATTTATAGTTTGGCTACACAAAGGTTAAGAAAGAAAATATCAATCTACAGATTTGATGAAACCCATTTATAACATCCCTGCTTTAAATGTTTCCTTACATGTAGCATTTTAATACTTTCAAAGACAGTTTAAATAGTTTCAGCCTAATGCACAAATCTCTGTTTCTTACTGACAAACCTATCCCACTTTAGTGTTTTAGCTTCTTCTGTGGAAAATGTCATGAAAGCTCTTTTGTGTATTTTTAACTGTCAATACCACAATGTAAAGCAAGGTGACTTTAAAGGAAAAAACGTAAAGGTCTCATGGGAGATAAAAATGAAGGAATTTGATAGATAATTGGTGATATTTACTAAACATCTTCTAAAATTTAACATCATAATTAGCTCTTCACTGTCATGTTCAAAATGTATTTGAATTGTCAATTTTGATCATTTAATATTTTTTCTCATGCAAACCTTCAGTTACAATTACATTTTTATTCTTTGTTTGTGTTTATTTCATTGTGTAGGTATTTATTGCATTTCCTCCTCTACCCCAGGAGAATGTAAAATAGTAACTATTTTCTATTTGGTCTTTACATCCCCAGCACCTAGCACAGTGCCTTGCACATAGTAAACACTCAATAAATATCAGTTTAATAGAATTTTTACATGTCCCATGGTCTGGGAAAGATACTAGAGCACTAATTCATACATGATGAAATATAGAACATGCAAAACAACCCCCCCATCCCTAGACAGTTGAACAAACCTATGTAAGCATAATAATCAAATCACTGTAATTCTGAGTGACTGTTGCTAGCTGAGAATGAAATGATTCACTGATCACACCTCACAGTCCTAGCAACTTGACTTTCAATCTATCATTCTGATAAAAAAATGCTATGTCCAGAGAAAGATGGATAGATGTCAATGTCTCTACAGTTTGTGTCTGTTTTGTTGTATCAAAAATATATATACATATATATGTGCATATATATGTACATATACACACATATGTTTATGAATGTATGTACATACACATATACGTATATGTATACACACACATATATGCATAGATACATATATGTATGGGTATATTTAAATTGTTACTGTTTTTTAAAAATGCAATTGTATTCTAAGTACTAATAAAAAAATAGTATCAGAAAAAATAGAACTTGGCAACTTAATCAGTGGGAAATCTCCTTCTATCATATATTGTTTGTCCTTTGTTCTTGAAGAGGACCATGACATCAGGAAGGTAATGCCATGACTTGCAAGTGAATTAGATTTAAGTGAGGGAGAGCTGTGCAAAATCACCAGCCTTACTCTCTCCTATGGAGTCATCTGGGTCCAGTGGCAAGATACAGATCAGGACTACTAGAAATGGCCTAGATGACATAGAAGATAATGGTGCTTTCTATCATGTGACATGGAAGATAATGATGCTTTCTACATTTAATTAGAACTAAAGGATGAGATGATGTCAAGGATTGATGTAAAACTCTTCTGTGTGTGAAGAAAAAAAATAGATTAAAGAAAGGTAGTCTCTAGCACATAGCTTCCGAAAAGGCTCTGACTAATTTTGAGGCTTCCAAATGATAATGCTAGCAGACTTGGATATCAGAATTCTTAGGTAAGCTATTTTTTTAATCTGTAATTGTTCTAGGTGCCCCAAAATGGATATGGTGACTTGTCTGACTTAATACTGTTATAGTGGATATTCGGAATACAATACTCCAAGACTGAGAACTAGGCCTCATGATCTAGACTAATCCAACCAGTGCTCTCTATGTACAAAGAGTAGGACAATCCTTACTCAGAACTTTAGTTCTTGACTGGTGTAAACCACAACTTCTAGTTTACCTTTCATTTTCACAGTGCTGGAAGGGGAGCCAGAAGAAGATTTGCAGATATTGTTGTTGAATGCAGATGAAATCAAGTAATATGTAAAATTGGAAAAGGATAACAAATTAGCCAGAAATTTTCGTTTGAAAAACATTTGATTTAGGCACGGTAAAGAGTGCTACACTGGGGAACTAAAGGACCTGGGTTCAAAATTAAGTTTTGCCATTAGTATGTGACCTTGTGTTCACATAAATACTCTAAGAATTAGTTTTTCTCTTTTCAAGAATACCTCATACCTCCTGCCTCACAAATTTGTTGTGAGGGATGAATGATATAATGAAACCGGAAAGGCTCTATCATTGTGAACTATTCTATAACATGGAAACTATTATAATTTTTCATTTTTACCTTTGCTTTTTTTATTTCGATCTGTTTTTAGTGAAGTCAAACTCTCCCTGGAGTAAACAACCATGCACTGTCTGAATTCACACTTTATTTGTTACCTTGACTGTCTACTGGAGCTTAAATGAACTCATATCTGTGCATATCCAGTGTCATATTTGATCCTAATGCAGAGGAACAGCTTGCAAAAGAGAGGGGACAACATCAGGGATGGAAGATGTTTCAGTTTACCCTTTGCCATGAGATATTGTCAATGTAATATTGATGTATCCTTCAGGGGCAGGTCACAGTGCAAATATAGCATTGATTTATTACTTTTCCTTAATATTACCATTTGGAAGCATGTGGTTTGGGGTTTAGGGAATTGATTATCATGCAAAACTGCATATAGAGTCAGTAAAAAAAAAAGGATCTGAAAAAAAGGACCTTTGTGATATTCATCACAGTTATGGATCTTAGGAAAGAAAGAAGAGGGAGGATAATCAAAATATTTGAAAATATATTTTTAAAATGGAGCATTAATTAGAAGATGAGTTAGTCCCTAAATATGTTAGCCACTTTGGCACATGAGCACAAACCACATATCTGTCTTTGAATTAGGAAAAAATGAAGGAAGACATAAGGTACAGTGAGGAGTTCGAGCACCTGAGATTGAATTGTTGCTTCACCACTTCTTACATCTGACACCCCAGGCAAGTCAAACAACTTATCTGCAAAATGAGCAAGCTGAGCTAGATGATCTCTTAGGTCTTTTCCAGCTCAAAATCTATCATCTTTTTTACTTATAATCATTAGTAGAGGCTAATTAGTAACAATAGTGAATTTTATCCTAAATTAATATGAAAACCTTTATATTTTAAGATAATTTTTTCTAAAAATTATCTTCTTGCATGATGTTCCCCAAGCAAGGGAAATTCCATGTTCTATTTTCCATTACTTTAATAATCTTTGCGACTCTGTTTTGAACTTTATCCAAGACCTACATGTCACTCAAAGTGTCAATGATAGAATTAATTTTCTGAATGTGGTACTTTAGTAAAGAAAGCCACTTTGAATGGAAAGAGAACATGATGTTGCCTTTTCCATATATGGTACTATAGAACCCATGCAATTTATATGTTCAGTTCTTTTGGTCTGTTGGCCTTCATGTTGGATACTAAAATTTTGGTAAACATGATTACTTATTCCTGTGTAATTTTAGTGAACTTTAGAACACTAATTTATGTACTGTTGTTGAATGTGATATTTCTAACCCTCCTATGATTGAAATAAGTTTTTGTTATTTTATCCAAATCTTGATGTATGGACTTTATTTATAATAAGATCTTAAAACTTTGTAAAGTCCAGCACAGTGAAAACAGAAGCAGGCTGGTATTGCCCTATAAATTTGTCTAAAATTAATAGAAGATGAAGCTGATATTGAAGAAGTGCTTTACCATCTTCTTTAGTGACAAGATGCTGAATCACAAGCTCTTTCAGGTGGGAAAAAAATGAAGTTGCACCCTTGCAATCTGCCTTGTGGGAAGCAAGGTAGTGCGGTGGATAGAGTACTAGGCCTCGAGTCAGGAAGACCTGAGTTCAAATATGACTTTGGACACTTACTAGTTGAGGGAGTCACTTAACTCTGTTTGCTTCAGTTTTCTCATCTGTAAAATGAGCTGGAGAAGGAAATGGTGAACCACTTCAGTATCTTTGCCAAACAAACCCGTATAGCATCATGAAGAGTTGTACACAACTGGAAAATGACTGTACAACAACAATCTAACAACAGCGTGCTGAGAAACTTAAGCTCCAAGTAAAACCAATAGGCAGAACTTCTTACACAAAGCAAAAAATATTATTGTATAAATGAATACATTTTATAACAGCATTTGGGTAATAATTAAGAGTTGGGTGTGATAGTAGAGCTCAATCAAGAGTTGCTAATTGAAGAACTGAAACCAGTGTAAAAGTCACTTATTAAGTAGTTACTTTACATCAGATCCTGCACTAGGCAATGGGAATACAAAATCATAAAAGCAGCCTCTGCCTTCAGGAGCTTACGTTGGGGATGGGGAGGGGATAACACATGTATCAGTAAGTAAATGTGAAATATGGGGGTACCCTAAATATTGGAGGGAATCAGAAAAGATTTCAAATAGGAAGTGGGCCTTGAGGTGGCTTAAAAGAAGCCAGGGATTCTTTGAGTCAGAGGTAAGTGGGGAGTCAATAGTATCTTGAATCCATCTATGAGGCAAAGATGAGCAGCAGGTCTGGATTCAGCAATCTTCCCTTTGAAAATTTTCTGTGGCAACATATACTCTTTCTCTTCCCATGATGATAATTTTTTTTTTCAGATTCTCATGGGAATACAGTGGTTTAGGGAATAGATCACCGGAAAAACTGTATATAGTATCCATAGAAAAAAGAAAGAAAGAAAGATCTGAATTGGGATCTTATTGTATTCATGGCCATGAGTGGATCATGGGAAGGGAAGAAAAGGAGAGAGGGAAGCTAGGATAAATTTTTCAAAACTAAAAATTTCACAAAAATAAGCAAGAAAAGACAAGCCACTAACAATCCTGATTTAGCATTGGGAAAAGGGTAGATGGGAGAATAAAATAGTAATAATAACAAGAACTATCATTTTAAGGTTGTAAAGCACTTTTTTTTTTCTGAGTACACTCAATCTTCACAACCATCCTTTGAGGTAGGTTCTATTATTATTTTCATCTTAAAGACAGGGAAACATAGACTGACTAACAGAGTCACACTGTTAGTAAATGACAGAGGCAGGACTTAAATTCAAGTCTTTCTAATTCCAAGTCAAATTTTCTATTCATTGTTCCAGCTCAGTGTTAGTGAGAGGATTACAACCCCTTGGATTAGATAGGGCAAGGAGTACCAGACATCCCTTTGCTCAAAAGCCTCTTCCTTGAATTTGTGTTGGGTAAATGCAACCATTGTCTGGGATGCATATATCTTCCACTGTAGGAGATTTAAGTCATTTTTACCTCAGGGCAGATTGTTTGAATTATATCAATATATAGCTGAGAACAGGATCAGTGAATCTTTGATAGTAAAGGAGGGAAGAAAAGGGTAATTTTTGAGCAGAGGGTACTGCAGGTGAAAGTGAGCGTTGATGGATGGCAGACTGTAGACTAAAACAGGGCAATGTAGACTTGCCCTAAGTCAAAATTGGTAAACTAGATGCCATCTGAAGTCCCTTGTAATATTTTTTTTATTTTGGGGGAGTTAGGCAATTGGGGTTAAGTCACTTGCCCAAAGTCACACAGCCAGTAAGTATCAAGTGTTTTATCTGAGGCTGGATTTGAACTCAGGTCCTCCTGACTTGAGGGCTGGTGCTCTATCCACTGCGCCACCTAGGTGCCCCTAGTCCCATGTAATTCTAAACCTGTAATTCTACTACCGGATCATTTGAGCCTCTTCCTCTTGGTTCCACCTATCTAATAAGAATGAATGTTAGGTTGGAAGGGACCTTAGACGTCACCTAGTGCACTTCATTACCTTAAGTCTGAATCTCTTCTACATTATGCTCATAGAGTTTCTTCTTGAAAACTCTAATATTTTCCCAATTTGTCAGTTTTATAAGCCTGTCAGAAAAGGTACTCATGGACTTTCCTGACAAGAGAACTTGTGCTACATGTTCTCTGAAAATTCTGGGGGACTCCTGTATTACTGATCTGAGCTTAGGTAATATGCCTTTTTTTTTCTTTCTTTCCCCTAAAAGATTAAAGTTCACTCTACCTGTTAATGTGAAAAGGAAGCATGGCTAAGGTGAAACGTTGACTGTTGAATCAATAATGGATTTGTGGTTGGATCAATGGAGATAGGACAGTTCATTATTTATATTTCTCTATTGACCTAGGTGACCTTAAATACAATGTTTCACCATTTACATAGATCCTATCTACTAAGAAGCTAGCAGATTGTCCCTTAGTTAAAGGGATGTAACATTCCATCATTTAATTTGTCAAAGACCATCCCATCACTAACAGAATTTTTATCAATTAAAGTGCATAAAACCATGAGAAGGGTGAGTGGTTTGTATCTCAAATGCGTCCAATGATAGAATTAATTATATGCCATCTAGAGCTATCTATAGTAATAGAATTAAGGGCAATTTTATTTTCTTAATGAGATTTCTCCTAAGAGAAACAGACAGAATACTGCTGAGGAGAGCTAGACTAAGAAATGGAACATGTATGCTTCTTTTGTAGCACCTTGGTGAGGGAAATGTCAGCAGTTAATGTTGTTGGAGAAAATTCCTCCAGAAATATAAAATAAGTCAGTTCATTAGGAAGTACTTGGTTTCTGTGACTGAAGGCTAATTCTTTTTTTTCTTCAGTTCTCATTAATTTATTTATTTTTAGTTTTCAATATTCACTTCCACAAGAATTTGAGTTCCAAATTTTCTCCCCATCTTGTCTCTCTCCCCACCCCAAGATGGTGTGTATTCTGAATACCCCTTCCCCTATCTCCTCCCTCTCACCTTCTCTTATCCCCTTCCCCTCCAATTTTCCTGTAGGGCAGGATAGATTTCTATACCCCATTGCCTATATATTTTATTTCCCAGTTGCATGCAAAAACAATTTTTTAACATTTGTTTTTAAAACTTTGGGGTCCAGATTTTCTCCCTTCCTCCCTCCCCACCCAACCTCATTGAGAAGGCAAGCAACTCAATAAAGGTTATGCATTTGTAGTCATGCAAAAAACTTCCATAGTAGTCATGTTGTGAAAAAACTAAGTATATTTCCCTTAATCTTATTCTGTTCCCCATTTATTCTATTCTCTCTTTTGACCCTGTCCTTCCTCAGAAGTGTTTGCTTCTGATTACCCCCTCCCACAATCTGCCCTTCCCTCTATCATTCCCTTGCTCCCTTGTTCCCTTCCCCACCCCCATTTTCCTGTAGGGTAAGATAGATTTCCATACTCAATTGAGCCAAATTAAGCCAAATCCAATGAGAATAAGATTCACTCATTCGCTCTCACCTTACCCCATTTCCCCTCCACTATAAAAGTCTTTTTTTGTCTGTTTTATGTCAGATAATTGACCCCATTCTACCTCTCCGTTTCTCCTTCTCCCAGTATAATCTTCTCTCACTCTTCAATTTTATTCTCCAGATATCACCCCTTCATCTTCAACTCACCCTGTGCCCTCTATCTATCTATCTATACATCCATAGAACTTTTTCCCTCCAACTACCCTGATACTGACAAAAGTCTCATGAGCTACAAATATCATCTTTCCACGCAGGAATGTAAACAGTTCAACTTTATGATTTCTCTTTCCTGTTTACCTCTTCATGTTTCTCTTGAGTCTCGTATTTGAAGGTCAAATTTTCTGTTCAACTCTGGTCTTTTCATCAAGAATGCTCGAAAGTCCTCTATTTCACTGAATGTCCATTTTTTCCTCTGAAGGATTATACTCAATTTTGTTGAGTAGGTGATTCTTGTTTGTAATCTTATCTCTTTTGACCTCTGGAATATTACATTCCAAGCCCTCTGGTCCCTTAATGTAGAAGCTGCTAAATCTTGTGTTATCCTGATTGTGTTTCCACAATACTTGAATTGTTTCTTTCTGGCTACTTGTAATATTTTCTCCTTGACCTAGGAACTCTGGAATTTGGCTACAATATTCCTAGGAGTTTTCCTTTGGGGATCTCTTTCAGGAGGTGATAGGTGGATTCTTTCAATTTCTATTTTGCCCTCTGGTTCTAAAATATCAGGGCAGATTTCCTTGACAATTTCTTGAAAGATGATGTTTATGCTCTTTTTTTTGATCATGGCTTTCAGATAGTCCAATAATTTTTAAATTCTCTCTCCTGGATCTATTTTCCAAGTTAGTTGTTTTTCCAATGAGATATTTCACATTTTTTTCTATTTTTTTGGTTTTGTTTTATGTCTTGATTTCTCATAAAGTCACTAACTTCCAATTGTTCCATTCTAGTTTTTAAGGAAGTATTTTCTTCAGTGACCTTTTGGACTTCCTTTTCCATTTGGCCAATTCTGCTTTTAAAGGAATTCTTCTCCTCATTGACTTTTTGGACTTCCTTTGCCATTTCAGGTAGGTTATTTTTTATGTGTTATATTCTTCAGTATTTTTTGTGTCTCCTTTAGCAAGCTGTTGACTTGTTTTTCATGATTTTCTTGCATCACTTTTATTTCTCTTCCCAATTTTTCCTCTATTTCTCTTACTTGCTTCTCAAAATCCTTTTTTAGCTCTTCCATGGCCTGGGACCAATTCATATTTTTCTTGGAGGCTTTGGATGTAGGAGCATTGTCTTCTTCTGGTTGTATGTTTTGATCTTCTTTGTCACCAAAGAAAGATTCTATGGTCTGATTTTTTGTGCAGTTTGCTCATGATCCCAGTCAATTACTTGAGTTATAAATGTTTTGTTAAGGTAGCGATCTGTTTCCAGTGTGGAGAATGTACTGTCCCAAACTTTGGGGGTTATGTGCAACTGTTTACAGAGATACTGTAAGTTTTCAGTTCAGTTGGTATGATCAAAGGCAAGGTGTTTATTCCTTCTCTGTCCTGTGCTCTGGTCTATGAGTGACCACAAGCACTCTCTTCTGTTTTGGAACTGTGAAAAGGATTCCCTTTTCAACATCACTACAAGCTCCACCAGTGCTCCTGCTCACCCCAGGACATCCACTCAGAACTGTGACCCAGATCCAAGAACGGGCAAAGCAAGAGAATCCTGCCTCAACACCAGTAAAGAGATCTCCACAATCACCCTCTAATTGGCCACTTGATTCCCCCTCTGTCTGTGGGCTGAGAGCTCCAGAAGCAGCCACCACTCTGGGGCTACACCAGGACTGAGGCTGGGACTGAGCTTCTCTCTCACTGCACTCAGACTTTTCCTACTGACCTTCTAAGTTATCTTTGGCATTTGTGGCATGAGAAGTCTGGAAACTGCCACAGCTGCCCTTGATTCAGTTCTCAGAGGCCTCCTGCAGGTTTTCTGAGGTCTAGTCTTTGCCTGTGCATCCACGCTGAACTATGTTCCTCTCCTAGCCTGGAGCAATAGAACTTTCCAATCAACCATCCAGGTTGTCTTAGGCTGGAAATTTATTTCACTTTGTCTTTTTGTGGGTTCTGCTACTCTATAATTTGTTTAGAGCCATTTTTTACAGGTATTTGGAGGGGTTTGGTGGAGAACTCAAGCAAGTCACTGCTTTTACTCTGCCATCTTGGCTCTGCCCCTCTGATGGCTAATTCTTAAGGCAATGTACTGGAATAATTATTTTATAGATGTTTAATCTTGTAAAAACTCTTTCTTTGATACAGAATGGGAGTCAGTCAATACATATTTATTAGTCACCTACTATGTGCCAGGCATAGTGCTAAACTTTAGCTTTTAGGTGCATGCTTTATCAAAAGAGTTTGAACACAAAGTAAATATGGAATGTGGTTTGACTGCTGAAATCCAAATATAATGATGTCTTCAATTTTCAGAACACTTAAAATAGTGAAACAGCTGCAAATAGAAGCCCTCCCTTGATTACTTAATGTGTGATCATAGGGATAGATAAGCTTTGCAATGGAAACCAGTATTTTCATTTCATACAGGTTTAATTTTAATGTATTTGCTTTCCTCGATCTGTACAAGATAACAAGTACAAGAAAGTGGGATAACAGACTCTCACAAGTATTAAAGCTATTGGTTTAGATAAATATTGCTTTCCATGAACGTGAATGGGTTTAAAGCCTCAGTTTTCTAGCAGTGGATAGTGCTAAATGTTTGCAAAATTAACACAAGCAGGAGAGAAGCAGCAATGTGGAAAGGATGAAGAGACAACCTTGGAGTCAGGAAGACCTAGATTCAAGCCTCACCTCTGGTATATACTAGCTCTATGACCTTAGGAAAGTTACTTAAATGTTCAATGCTCCTAGACAACTTTCTAAGAATATACATATACACACACATACACATACATGTATATATGTATATGTTTATATGTGCATGTATGTACATGTATATATACATGTGTGTAGATTTTTATGTATTCCAAAGTTGCCTATTTGTTATTGGAAAAAGATCTTTCCTTAGCAAATTTATGTGTTATTGAATCACAGATCTATCTTTTTTTTTTTGAGAATGCTAAGGCTGCCAGGTGGTACAGTGGATAGAACAACAGCCCTGGAGTTAGGAAGACCTCAGTTCAAATCTAGTCTCAGACACTTAGCTGTGTGACCCTGGTCAGGTCACTTAACCCCATTATCTCCAAAAAGAAAGAAAAGAACACCAAATGCTTTGACTATATTGATTTTATTTAATATATTCATTTATATTGATTTTATTATAATCTCAAAAATTAGGCAATATAGGATAGTGCATAAAGAGATCACTTCACAATCAGGAAGACAGGGATTCAAGACCTACCTTTGTCACATAAGAGCTATATGAACAGAGGTTACTTAACCCATCGGTGTCACTGGGCCATCTCTCTAAGACAGTAGGTTGCAGAATTTGCTGATTGCCAATGGCAGAAGGAATTTCCATGTTGTTATTTCTTCATACAGATGAAATCATAGTCTTGGGGGGAAAATGAAGAGGTGACTCTAGAATCCATTGAATAATGATTACTTATTCATTTTCAAACTTAAAGTAGCTTTTGCAAGTTGGTAAGTAGCTCATTAAAAAAAAATGATTTATTCAACAATGTATCTAAGAGCCAATCCATTAACAAACAAGTAGAACTATCTTACAGTCTATAAAAATTGACATTTTTCCTCTGTCTTTTCCATTATGTACTTTTCAGCTACTACTTTGACCTCTGACCTTATATTTCAAATATACTTAGCTTAAGCTCAATGTAAACTGTTCCTTGACTGCAATTCCTCTTTTCCACATCACTCCCATCTCACAACTGCTTAGCTGGGCAGTAGACATACGGATGAGGAAGGTGTGGTGACAATAGCAACCATCTGTACATTTCCCTCCTCCTTCATATCCCTATAATGCCCACCAATTCCCATCTTCATAAGATTGTCAACTTATCGAATAGAAAGAACCTGTGCGTGACATTGTGGTAGGCACTGAAAATAGGGGGAAAAATTAATTAAAAAAGGAATAATGCTTTCCCTCCAAAAACACTCATTCTACCAGATAGATGTCTCATGCTTATAGATAAAATAGGCAATGTTTCTGTTTTTCCTATTATTGTTTCCTATGAAATGCTTACTATTGGATCAAAACTATTGTTGTTGTTATTTGGTTGTTTCAGCTGTGTCTGACATTTTGTGATCCCATTTGGAGTTTTCTTAGCAAAGATACTGGAGGGGTTTGCTATTTTCTTTTCCAGCTCATTTGATAGATGAGGAAATTGAGGCAAACACGATTAAGTAACTTGCCCAGGGTCACACAGCTAGTAAATGTCTGAAGCTAGATTTGAACTCAGGTCTTCTTGACTCTAGACTCTACCCACTGTGCCATCCAGCAAATGTTGATACAATTCCATTTTCGTAAGGCCATAAATTCAGAACTGGAAGATATCATAGATGTTGTTGATTTCAAATCTCTCATTTTACAGATGAGGAAATTGATATGCAAAGTGATTAAGTGAATTGCACAGAGTGACATAGGTAGTAAGTATCAAGAGGCAGGATTTGAACCAATATCTTCCTAACTGACTCCAAGTCAAGTACCCTATCAACTACACCATGTTGTCTATCTTTCTTCCAACCATTCATTCATCATTTTTTTTCCTCTCTAAGATCTTCTTTCTTGGTGTTGTCATGCCAGGTATTGATGTCTTAGGCTATAGATTCTGTAAATCTTCAACAAGATGTGTGCTTATAAGTTAACCATGCACAGATGTTTCTAGGAACAACAGCTTTCAATTCAAAGATATGTTTGAATATATATATTCAAAAATGTATTACAGAAAGTGATAGAAGACCTAAATTGAATTTATCATCTTAATATGTCAGTTATGATCAGGTTTGATGGGGTAAACTTTCAGAGGATCATTTAGTGAATTATATATGGAACTTAATTTAAATATATATTCTCTCTCTCTGTTCTCTCTCTCTCTCTCTCTTTTACACACAACCACACCCACACCCACACACCCACACACACACACACACACACACACACACACACATGCACACAAATGGATGCAGTTAATCCTTTCCCCTCCCTTAGGAGTTTACAGACTCTGGACAGGAATATTGATAAGATTTAGATTTAAGTCTGACAATGTTTCCACAATGTTTGCCCAGTCTCATTTTTATACTGAATAATTCAGAAAAGCATTTCAGAATTGCTCAAAGCATATTTCCAGTAAGTAAATAGCAGGTGGTTGAATGTGTTAGTCATTGTCTTCATGCAGCTAATGCCCTTTATTGATCTTGCTTCCTTTTCCTTTTTTTTTTTTAAACAACATAATATGACAGGATCTCTACTTAGCTTTAGCATTCCCTTGCACTGAAATGCATTGTGTTTTGTTTTTTTTTTTTTTTGTCCTTGGACTCTGCCTATATAATGGCATTAATTGTTTATTTAATCATCTACATTCGAACTGCTATTAATAAAAAAAATAATTATTTTAGAGGCACTGACTAGTGGTCAGAGCTATAGAATTGGCCTTTTATAATATGGCTTCTGTTCCAACTACTCTACTGAAACTACTCTCCCCAAAGTCACTAAAGATCTCTTGATCAATAAATCTAATCACCTTGTTTTCTTTCCTCATCCTCTTTCAGTTTTTGATGGCACTTGACACAATAGACCACCTCCTCCAAGAAGCACTTGGCACTTCACTTGGCACTGTATTCCCATTGATTTTTCTGAACCTTTTGAATGTCCATCTTCTCTATCTTTTTCAGGTGCCTTTTCTTCCCCCCACCATCTAAACTGTGTGTCTCCCAAGATTCTCTCTTGTTTTATATACATTGTCCCTTGATGGTCTGATACATTCTCATCACTTCAAGTTTCAACTCAATACCCTTGATGATGTTTTAGAATTTACTCCCTCAACCATATAATCCTGAAAGTACTCCTTCTCTAACTAAAAATCCAGTGCTCTTTCCAAAGATATTAAAGATGCCTCAGTGAGAGATTTAGACCTATTCTTTAAACTTAGCTTGACAGGGAATGAACTCCAGGTTTTCACTATGCTGCTCGCCATCCTTGAGATACTTCTAGTTTGTCAATGACTTGTCTAAAGTGTTATGCTCAGAACTGAACATGTCACTCCAGATGGGGTGTGATCAGGGCAAAGTACATTAGAACCCTCATCTCTCTTATTTTGAACATCTTGCTTTTATTATTGGGTGTTCATCCTTAATTTCCCAGAACACCAATGACATCATGGGATGATCTCTTGACTTTTGCATGAATTAGATTTAAGTGAGGCAGAGTTGCATAAAGTCATTAGACTCACTTTCTCTTCTAGAGTCATTGTAGTCCAATGGCAGAACAAAAGTCAAGATGATGGGTAATTGCCTGCGATGCAGTGGATGACTTTGGCATCTTCAATATACTACTAAGCTCTAAGCTCTCCACAGCATCTGCTTCAGTTGCCTTCATGGCTATTGGAACAAATTGTTCTTATGTGCCAATTCCTCAGAAGGAAATTTTCACACGCTTGTGGTAGACATCTCCCTTCCTCACTCATGGCTTTGAGGCCTGTCAATTACCTTCATCATAGTTTAGCCCATTTGCCAAGATGGTTGAGGTGTGGCCACCGTGCATGCTACGGCTTCTTTGGAGCCACAGGTGAGAGTTGAATGCCAGGCGGATGAGTAGCCCTGTAAAGGGCTCAGCAAGCCCTCAGACCAGGGGTGCTAGTCTTCCCTGAACACCCTGTTAATCCCTCCCCTTTAAATAGTGATGTCTTGCCTCTGCTACATTAGCCTTATGGCCCTAAGCAAGTCATTTTATATCTCTGATCTTCACTTTCCACAACTGTAAAATGGGCATAATTATACTTAAATTATCTACCTTGCATGGTAGTTGCAAAGATCAAATAAAGTAATGTTTATAAAATATTCTATAATCTTTAAAAAGCTACAGAAATGTCAGTTATGAATAAAGTTATGTGAACTTCATTGAACTTCAGTGAACTTATGAATGGCTTAGTACAAATTGTCCACTATTAAAAGCACTTCAAGTTAATTGCCCTCCTAATATGGGGATGACAACATTTTCTTGTGTACATATACACATAATGTGGGTATAGGCAATTTTGTAGAAGCACATACATACTGAATTTAACTTATTATTAAGCAGAACTTAAGATTGATGCATATGAAGGCATCTCAGCTTCATTATCATTTTAAAATTATCATAGGGAGGGAGCTATAAAATGTATCCTCTGCTACCATAGAGTTGAGAAAGATACAAGTCATGCCCTAAAAATAAAAAAAAAAAAACATTGAGTTAAAATGTCCAAGTGATTTGACCAGTTCTTATTGGGAAGCGATAGAATTCATTGATTATTTCCAAACTAAATGCTAAGGAGGTGCCTGGTTTCCATAATAAGGTGTTATTTTAAAGAAAAGTAATATATTCCTGAAAGAGCTAAGCATACTTGGAACTACCATTAGTAATTTTTTTCTAAATTAAATTATCATATGATAAAAAGCAATGTGCAATGATTTAGATGTACTAAAATATAAGAATTATAAAATGTGTGGAATTTAACAAAAAAGGGTAAAATAAGATCTTGTCCACATAATAATTATTCTCAACACACTGAATTTAGGCTAATGAAATATTTATTTCCACAAGTATGCTTTAAGAAAGAAACTATTCCTTTTCTCATGTTAATCCTAATTTCATAGTGTAGTTTATCTCACATCTGTTTTGACACTATACCTCACATACAGTTTAACAAAGTATAATGTATGGCATGATTCTTTTCATTGGTAATAAATGTTCTTTTCGTTCTTGCCAAATGTCTTTTGTATTTCTAAGATTTTTTAAAAAATTTATTTACCCCTACCTTGTTGTTTATCTCTGTATTCATATAGTTTTTCAAACCAAATTATTTAGGTACTTTAATAAGAAAAAAATAAATTCCTGTCCATTTTGACTGGTTATTTTTTCTAGCTTCAACAGGCATTATCAGAAAATCACTATCTAAAGTGATGAGTACAATCCATACACACATACACACATACACACACACACACAACATATATGTGTGTGTATTTAACAATAGATTATATCCATATACTTACACTGCCTAATATAGCCCAAATAGTGTGATGTACTATGTATTTGAGCAAAAGTTGCATTATATAATGCATTTTATTAATAATATTACACATAAAATTAGCTAATTTTATTTTTAAAATTAAAGTGATTGCTATTGTTTTTTCCATTGTTTTGTTTAACTGGTTTAAGAGAATATTGGATGAATGTAGAAATTGATGGATGCAATTCATTCAAAATTTCAAATGCTCAGCTGGCTTTTATCACCGAGGCAGGCACTATGCTAAATGCTTCAGACACAAATAATACCAAAAAAAAAAAATCCCTTTTCTGAAGAAGTCACAATCTAATGGGGAGACAATGTGCAAAAAGTATTTTCAAGCCAGACACGTATGGGATAAATTGGGGATAATCTTAGGTGTTGTGTATTGCACAGGTTTTCAGACTTTTCAATGAAAAATTTTGTGCTGAAAAATCAGTTGTGATGAATTTGTTTTCCTTTTAAAATGCTATTTCTTTTACTGTATGGCTCTCTGGGAGAGAGAAGAGAAAAGGGGGGATACTTAGAATAACTATGATGAGGTAAGAAACAGAAGATATCAATAAAAACTTATTTAAAAGATATTCATCATGACAGAATATTGTAACAAATGGGACACATGTATCCACCCTAGATAAAGAGAAACGGAGTTTAAGACTCAGTGTAAATAGAGAAAGGGAGAGAAAAAATGTTTCCTTCTCATAAGCACATGATTTATATTACTATGAAGTAAATAGATGAAACAAACAAAATATCTAGCATATTGAGGTCAAGATAGCTCTGTACTTGGAGTCAAGAATACCTGGTTGTAAATCTTGTCTCAAATAGTCACTGTGAGATACTGGGCAAGTCACTTAACCATTCTAGTATCCAGTCTCCTCATCTATAAAATAAGGGAGTTGGGTGGATTTAATGGCCCCAAGATGCCATGCAGCTCTAAATGTAAAATTCTATTATCCCATTTCCCAAATTAATATTCTTATGAACCATTAATGATTACTTGTACCTGTATATCTCATGTATCTTTTGTGTTTGGTTTGAAGTGTTATTTTAATTCTATTAACTCAAAATCGGTTCCTGGAATGGCAACACTTTAGATGCCTACTCCCCCAGCCTACCACCTCCACAGAAGCCATATAACTGCTACCAGAAATAAAAGCTCAAGACCTGAGGAAGCAAGTATATGGAGGCTCATGAAACATCACCCCAACTGGATGCTTATATATACTTCTTCAATAACAAACCTGAACCCATTCATCACTTCTCTCACCCTGTGCCCAAACTCCATTCTGCATTGCTACTAGGTTCCTCCACTATGTCTCTTCATCTAAGGCTTCCTTAATAATTATGACATTGGTGATAAAGTTCACAAAAGGTACTCCCATGTCTTAGTTAAGTTTATATCTTCCAGAGCATCTAGCATTGAGTTTTACACAAAGTTGATGCTCAATAAATGTCTGTTTTATGAGTGAACTGATGAAAAAATCTATTTTTTTCTGAAAACTATGCAAAATTTGCCCAAGATTTGAAAATATCAGTTGACGTACCAATAAATCCACAAAACCCATATCTTTTATTAGGAAGCTCCCTGTGGTACAATTGAAATGAGCACTAGATCTGTAGTCACAAGACATAGATTCAAATCCTGCATCTGATACTACCTTACTACTATGTTTACTATTGGTAAATATACATTTGTACTTGTTATATCCTCTTACAGGACCATTGTTTCCTCATTTGTAAAATGAGGGGTTTGAACTGGAGGACTTCTGAGGTTCCACCCAGCTCTAAATGCATAATCCTAGAAGTTTAAAAATTTGAATCTCAGTCAGAGGTGTATTTGCCAGGATTGATCATTTTACATAGCATTTGTGCATTTGTTAACCTGTTATCGGGTGACTAGGTGGTGCATTGGATAGAGGGCTAGGCCTGGAGTCAGAAAGACTCATCTTCCTTATTTCAAATCTGGCCTCAGACACTTACTAGCTGTATGACCCTAGACAAGTCACTTAACCCTATTTGCCTCAGTTCCTCATATGTAAAATGAGCTGGAGAAGGAAATGGCAAATAACTCAAGTATTTTTGACAAGAAAATTTCAAATAGGGTCACAAACAGTCAGACACGACTGAAAAATGACTGAAATGCAACAACTCCTATTTATATAGTCTATTTTGCAACCAAATTGTACTATTACTAGCAAACCACCTGGTATTTGCGATCTGGAGGCCATAAAAAAAAGTCAGACACCGTGAAATGACTGAACAATAACAAATAAGTTGTTATAATGGGCATTCACTGTGTTAGGTACTGGGGATACAAGAGTGAAATCCAAACCATCTTTCCCCTCACTCTGCTTACTTTCTATTTTGGGGAAAACAGCATATGTAAAGATAAATACTTAAAAATATAAGCAAAGTAATGACAGAAGCATAAATGAGTTGGGATGGGGTAGAGTACACTAGAAAAGGCATCATATAGAAGATAGCACTTGAAATCAGCTTTGAAGGAATTCCAAGAGGTAGAGATGAGTAAGGAGAGCACTCTGGGAATTAATGTATAGCCTGTGCAAGGAATGGAGGTGGAGACAGAATGGGACATAATGGTAACTGCAAATGGCTGGAGTGCCTGAGGGGGAGTAATGAAACTCTCCATGATTATAATTTATATAATCTCAAATAGATTAATAAAAACAGTAGATAGAATTCTGAGTTTGACATATAAATAACCTTAACAATGTGATACATTTTAAAGAAAGGCCTAAGGGAAAATACTGAAAAGCAGTGAAGATTCTTGGGACGTGACAAAGGCTAAATTGCAAATCAGTTTCAAAAAAAACATGAAACAAAGTAGAGCGTGTGTGTGTGTGTGTGTGTGTGTGTGTGTGTGTGTGTGTGTGTGTACTTCTATACCCCACTTCAATTAATCACTAACGGCCCAGACATCGAGTGGATTGAGTGCTAGGCTTAGAATCAGGAAGAGCTGACTTTAAATACTTCTTAAAACATCCATAAGTTATTTAACCCTAGAAAATTCATTTAAATGCTATGTCTTAGTTTCCTCATCTATAAAATTGGTGTTAAGAATTGAACCTCCTTCTCAGTGTTGTTGTAAGAATGAGTGACATAATATTTGTATTTTGCAGACTTCAAAGTACTATATAAATGCTATTGTGATTGTTATTGTTGTTATTATAATTATTACTATTATTATTAGTGAACAAATTCAATCAATTAATCAATCCTCCCTAATTTGTCTTCAATGGATCATTTTCTATTTGATCCCAGAAGCAATAAGCAGCCACTGAAATTTATTGAGTGGGGGTGGGGGTGACATAATTGAACCTACACTTAAAGAAAATCATTTTAGTGTCTGAATAGATGATGAAATGGAATAGGTAGAGACTTGAGGCAGGCAAACCCATCAGAAGGCTATTGTGGCATTTAAGGCACTAGGTGATGAGGTCCAGCACTAGAGTAGTGCCAATTTCAAAGAAAAGAAAGGTGCATATTGGAGAGAGGTGACAAAGATAAAATCCACAGGCATTTCCAGAAGATTGTACAGAGAGGATGAAGGTTAGGAGGAGTGGAGGACGACTCCTAGTTTGTGAGCTTGAGGGACTGGGAAGACAGTATTGTTCTTTACAATAACAGGGAAGGTATATGTGGGGGAGGAAGGTTTGGAAGAAAGACAATGAGTTCTATTTGGACATACTGGGTTTAAGAAGTCTACTGGAATCCAGTTCAAGGATTGTCTGAAATGCAGTTGAAGATGTGAAATAAGAGATCTGTAAAGAACTTGGGGCAGGATACGCAGATTTGAAAATCACCAGCATAAAGATGGCAATTAAATCTTTTTAAGTGATCATATTTCATTTTGTCTCCTCCCCTGTCATCCCTGCTCTTTCACTTATTTTCAATCTCTCCCTGTCTACTGGATCTTTCTGTACTGCTTACAACATGCCCACATGTCCCCCATCCTGGGAAAAAACAAAACCAACTCACTTGGTCCTCTCTTCCCTGCTATTTTCCTATATCTTGTCTGTCCTTTGCAGCCAAACTCCTCAAAAAGGCAATCTACTAGGTGCTTCTCTCACTTGCTTCTTAACACCTTACAATCTGACCTATCAACTTCACCTTTTCAACAAGTCTCAAATATGGCCCTTTCTCTCCTCTGATACTGCCATCATTCTAGTTCAGGTCCTCATCATCTCATGCTTCAACTATTGTAATAGCCTGTTAGTGTGTTTGCCTGCCTCATGTTTCTCCCCACTCCAATCCATCTACCATTCAGCTATTGAAGTGATTTTCCCAAAGTAAAGATCTGATAATGTCACACCCCCCTCCCCCCACTCAATAAACTCCAGTGGCTCCTTGTTGCCTCCAGGATCAAACACAAAATAATCTGGTATTCAAAGCCGTTCATAATCTGGCCCCCATACCTTTCTAGTCTTCTTACACCTCACTGCTTGATAAGTACTTCGAGACTGAGGGATACTGACCACCTGGCTGTTTCACCAGCAAGATGTTTCATGTTTCAGTTCTGGGCATTTTCTCTGGCTCTCCCCCATTCCTGGAATACTCTCGCTCCGCAGCTCTGCTTAATGACTGCCCTGGCTTCCTTCAAGTCCCAAATAAAAATCTCATCTTTTGCTGGAATTCTTCCCTCACTACTCTTAATTCTAGCACCTTCCCTCTGTTAATTAGTTCCTATTTATCCTATATATAGCTTACTTTGTATATATTTGTTTGCATGTATTAGATTTAAGATTCTTGAGCAGTTGCTTGCAATGAGTTTTCTGTAAAATAAACTATGGACGCAAGAAAGAATTTCCAGACCAAAAAAGTAAGGATTTGTGAGTTAACATTTGAGAAACATATCCTACACTGTCTTACTACCATTATACTGTTTGAGCCCACTCTTCCCATGAAAACTGTGTATTTTTGAGAGATTATGCCCCACATTTTGGGGAGTGGAGAGGGAGCTGTTGCTTTAACTTCTCACTCTACAATTTCAATAAATATCTTTGCTAAAAGTTAATTAAGTCTAATGCCTATTTTTGGTGGGGAGGAGAGAGAGGAGAGAACTCTGGTATGGCTTCAAAAAGTATAGGTTTAGAAGTATAGTCTCACAAATGTTCCTCTCTAGAACCTTGAGAGTTTCTCCCAGACACCAAGGACCCAAAATATAAGTCTGAGGGTAAATTGGGAAGAATAGTCTAGAAAGTGTAATATTACATTATGAAATTTGGCATCTCCTCCTTCCCCTTCTCTGTCTTTTCTTCCTCCTTCCTTTATTCTCTTTTAATTTACATTATTTTAATTAATTTAATAGACATGTATTGAATACCTACCATACAGTATACCAAAACACCTTGTAGTAGATGCTCAATACTCCATACTGTGTATTTCAGAAGATTTCTAATATCCATGGCTTATACATTATAGTATAAAATGAAAAAGTCCAAATTTTTCTAGCATATCATTTAAAGCTTTCCACAATTCTATAAAAAAAGATTTAACTTAAAAAAGTATAGATATACCTATGAAGACACTTAAAATATTCAATCAATGACCTTGTAACTACTTCAAAGAGCTTATATTGCTGAGGTGCAATCATCCCTGAATTTAAGCATGTCATTTCATTCAATTACAAGATAACTGGTGAAATCAGTAAAAGGAATTCATTTAAACATCAAGATATGACATGGTAAACATTGGTCTTCACAGTAGATGTCACAATTTATAAAAACTCTATAACAAAAAATTATAACTTATTTATTGATATGTTTTCATATAAAATAGATTCACAAAACCATCTACATTTTTTAAATAGGCAAACAGAATATAATTTTAAATGTATAAAATGCAGAGAATTCAGTCAATAAGCATTTGTGTATTATATTAATTTTCATTTATGTGTCAGGCACTATGATAAAGGCACTGTGCACCAGAGTAACAAAGAAAGGAAAAAAACAGTCTATTTTCTCAAGGCGCTCAAAGTCTAATGGAGGGTGACAATATGCAAAAAATTATGTACACACAAGATATATGTGTATATATATCTTGTATATATATTTATCATATATATGATAAAATAGAGGTAATCTCACAAGGAAGGCACTTTGATTAAGGGAACTAAGGAAAGTCTTCCTGTAGAAGATAGAATTTTATCTGGAAAATGAAGGTAATCAGGTAATTCAGAAGGTAAAGAAGGGGAGGGAGAGAATTCTAGACATACTATACAGCTAGTTAAAATGTACTGAGGAGAGGAGATGGAATGTATGGAAGAGCAAGGAGGCCAGTGTTACTGGATTACAGAGTATGTGAAGGTGAATAACTATAAAAAAGTCTGGAAAGGTAAGAGGGGCCAGGTTATGAAGGGCTTTGAATGCCAGACAGAAGTTTTTATATTTTATCCTGAAGTTGACAGCAGGCCACAGGCATTTATGGAACAGAGGTAGGGGATGATAAGCAGCTATGTAGTATCTTGACTAAAGTGCCAGGCCTGACTCATCTTCTTAGGTTAAAATCTGGACTCAGGCACATATTAGTTGTGTGACCCTGAACAAGTCATTTAACCCTGTTTACCTAAGTTTCCTCATCTGTAAAATGAGCTGGAGAAAGACATGGCAAAGCATTCTAGTATCTTTACCAAGAAAACTCCATATGGGGTTACATACTGAACCCAGCTGAACAACAAAAACAAGAAAAGGTGGTGATGTCGGAACTGCACTTTAGAAATGTGGCAGAATAAAGCATGAATCAGAGTGGAGAGTCTTTTGTCAGGGAGACGAAACAGAAGGATCTTAAAAATAATTCAGGGGTGAGGTGATGATGACCTCCACTACAGTTAGAGGAGAGAAGGAGGAACATATGAGATGTTATCATTGTAAAATCAAGAAGATTTGGCAAGGATTGGATAAGAGAGATAAAAGAGTAAGGATTTGAGGATGTCATCTAGATTGTGAGTCTGGGTGATTGAGAGGATAGTGGTGCCCTTCACAGTTATTGGGAAATTTTGAATAAGGGAATATTGGAAGATAAAGATAATAAGTTCAGTTTGGGGGCATGTTAAGTTTAAGATGTCTGTGAGGCATCCAATTTGAAATGTCCAGCACACAGAAAGAGAGGCAAGTTAGGTCTAGATAAACAGATCTGAAGATCTTCAGCATAATTGAATTCATAGGAGATTATAAGATTACAAAGTAAAATTGTATTTAGTGAAAAGTGATAATGGTCCAAAAGAAAACCCTGGGGATCACTCATACTTAGTGGGCATGACCTGCATGAAGATGCTCAAAAGAGCCTGAGGAGAAGTCAGATAGGTGGAAGTAAACCAAAGCTAGAACAGTGTCTTAGAAACTAGAGAAAAGGGAGCATCAAGAAGAAGGAGTTGTTTGACAGTATCAAAGACTTCAGAGAGGTCAAAGAAAAAGATGATTGACTGAAGAGCATTCCATTTGGTAATTAATAAATCACTGGTAACTTTGGAGAGAGTAGTCTCAGTTGAATGATGAGATTTGAATCTATAGGAGCTAAGAAGGCTATAGAAAGCTAAGAAGAAAATGAAAGGAAAAAATATGGAGGCAGTCATATACAAAAACAGCCTATTGGCTTAGGGGAATGGAGACCCTTTATCCACCAACACTTCCTTACTTAGTCTCATACATGACAGTTTGATGAGGAAATTGTAGGGAATTGTAAGAATTAGAGTTAAGAAACAATAAGATTCAATGATTCTGATCAACTGATTTTTGCCTTTTTTATTTTCCCCACAAAGCAGGGCAAGATTAGATTACAATCTTTTCTATGTGTTGATGCTTTCCATTCATCAAATAACTATGTGGTCTTCCGGAAATAGGAAAGTTTCAAATGTTAAAATTTTGTGGGCTAAAAATCACATCTTATAGTCTGCTTGCCACAAAAGCATTTTTCTATGTTGCATTTTCATAATTATAGGAATCATTTTAGCTCTCAGTTAAAATGCAAGATTCAGGGCAGCTAGGTGGCGCAGTGGATACAACTCCAGCCTTGGAGTCAGGAGGACCTGAGTTCAAATCTGTCCTTACACACTTGACACTTACTAGCTGTGTGACCTTGGGCAAGTCACTTAACCCCAACTAAAAAAAAAAAACAAAAACAAAAAAAATGGGGAAAGGACCTGCATGTACAAAAATATTTGGGGCAGCTAGGTGGTGCAGTGGATAGAGCACTAGCCTTGGATTCAGGAGGACCTGAGTTGAAATCTGGCCTCAGACACATAACACTTGCCAGCTGTGTGACCCTAGGCAAGTCAGTTAACCCCCATTGCCCAACCAAAAAAAACCAAAAAACAAAAACAAAAGCAAAAACAAATAAAATGCAGTATTCACTTACCTAAAATGTCGTGTACTCCAAAGAAGGTAGTTACCTTAATCTACAAATTATTATCAGAGTGTTGAGGGCATTGCAGGTTCAAGATCTCAAAGGATTTAAGATTTCTACTTCTAAAGTCAAACCTGTTTCCTAAGTGGGTTAGGACAAACCATACCATTATTATAAAAGCCACACATACTATCAACTACGACTATCTTTTAAAATTATCTTTTCAATGATAACACTTAACAAATTGGTCCAGAACATAAGCAGATAAATTCATTTCCATGTGAGTGTTGTTCAGTCCTCAAAAACCAGAAATCCAAATCTAGCATTTAAGAATTAAATTAACAAATGAAAATGTGAAGCTAATAGGCAAATTATATTAATGTTCATATACAGCATTAATATGTCTGAAAGATCAACTATATTAATTTCTACATTTTAAGCACAGAAAGTTGGAACGTAATGAATCCTCTCTGCCACATAATTCAATTTGGAATTTTCATTAGTGATAACAATAACATTTATAGGAAGCCACCAAAATGTCTTGTTAAAAAAAATCAAATCAAATCTAAATGATTTCTTGAGATAAATCATCCAAGCAATGGAAAATACAAGCTTTTCCCAAACCATTAACAGTTGATCTAAGGAAACCAAATCTCAATTAAACAATTGGCCAGAAGGCCATGGCTATTCTCATAAGCCAGTGTGGTTGACTTCATTGGGAAAGAACACTCATTTTATAGTCATGACCATATTTCATATTCCAGCTCAGCCATTTAATACCTGTGTGACCTCAGGAAAGTCACTTAAACTCTCTGGAACTTAAATTCCTTATCTGCAAAATTGAAGACTGATCTAGATGGCCTCTCTCCTCCCTTCTAAGGCCAGTGATCCTATGCTCCCGAATTGATCGTGAAAAATGACAGCAAAGCCCAACATGTCTCACTGATAACAAGATACATATTAGTAAAACAAATGAAAGACTGGCAATTATCTAGGAAATTCTGGAAACTTCAATATGCATGATATAAGAAGATTGTGATTTTTATGAATAGAAGTCATCCATTTGGCTTTCCAGACGTTTGTTTCTTTTCCAATTATTCAGGAGAAATTTCTCAGTGATTATGTGATAATTGTTCCAGTCTTAGAATACTAGAAGGAGATTAGGCTTGTACAAAAAAGGGATCACTGAGATGGCAAATGAAATTAATTTGAGTGAAAATAGTGTTATTTGGTGGCTACATACAGAAGTTATAATAGTCCAGAGAAATATGTTCTTTGATGGAGAGGCAATGAATGATTTTTATTTTTATTTTTAGCAGTAGCAATCAATAGAATGTTGGACATGGAAACAATAAAGAATTGAGTTCTGCCTCAGATACTAGCTCTGTTAAGCTAATCACTTAACATCTATCAGATTCAGTTTCCTCATCTGCAAAATGGGAATAATAATAGCACCCATCTTGCAGGACTGTTGTGAGGTCTAAACAAAATAGTACATCTAAAGTACTTTGCAAGGCTTAAAGCACTATGTAAATGTTGGCTGTTGCTATGACTTATGATGTATCATTATTTTATCCTGAAGTAGTAATTTTAAATGTCATCTCAAATTTAAAGATGTCTTGTGTTTGCCTAGTACAGTCTTTACTTCAAAAAAAGCTACCATTTTTTAAAATCAATATCACTAGTCTCTTACCTAAATTGGCTTCACACATAGTCTCCCAGGAATAGAAAAAGTTAAGAGTCTCCCTGTTCAAGTTCAGCTGCCAAGCAATTAGCACCTTTTATAAAAGGAAACTCACTCTGCCTGAAATAGCTGCCTTTAAGGAATAAAGTTAGACTATTGACGTCACTGGAAGAAGAGGCTAAGAAAAATCTATATCAGGAGACTTGATGACTAGGAAGGAAGGAAGGGGATTGAAATGGATACACTAGAAATATTTTCACTTTGAATTTTTTAAAATTTTCATTTTTGAGAATACTTAACCTGTCCAGTACTTTGGCATCTTGTATTTTTGTCTGATAATCTTATTGTGACATTATTTTTTTCTTTAATTAATGTTTCTAAACATCTAGATGCATTTATCAACATTCTTTGCAATTTAAGTTTGTTTCCACAACTCTGACCTCTCACTTGTCATTATTGTGATTTATATTTGGTTCATACTAATTTGATGAAAGATAAAAATCATAGTCTTTAAGAAAATAACTTTTTTTTCTTTCAGTTTTGCTGAAGGCAAAAATTTCCTGAGATAAATAAGAAATTCATTCATTTAGAAGCATAATTTTATGAAGAGCCTATTTAGAATAGCACTTAAAACAATGTGAAGTCTTACTTTTCAGAAGTAACCATTTCTATTTACATTTGTTGGGGGCAGGGTACAAAACTCTTGTAACTTTAGGGAAAATAGTAAGAAATTAACTACCCAAAGTGAGGAATATAGCAACTACACTTTGAATTTTTTTTTAAGGCAATTGGGGTTAAGAGACTTGCCCAGGGTCACACAGCTTGAAAGTGTCAAGTGTTTGTTCTGAGGTCAGATTTGAACTTAGGTCCTCCTGACTGCAGGGGTAGTGCTCTATCCACTTGGCCACCTAGCTGCCCTTAGAGGGGTTTTGAGCTAATTTTGATGACAGTAAGATTTAAACTTTTCCTGTCACCATACCCTATCTTCCCACCCTATCTCTTTCATTACTCTTTTATGTGGGATAATTTACCCTATTTAATCTCCCCACCTCCTTTTTCCAGTGCAATTTTCTTTCTCACTCCTTTCTATTTTGGGGGGAGGTATCATCTCATCAAAGTCATTTTATATCCATATCCTCTGTCTAAATATACTCCTTCTTCTCCTTCTTCTTTTCTTTCTTTCTTTTTTCTTTTTTTTTTCTTTTGGCTAGGCAATGGGGCTAAGTGACTTGCTAAGGGTCACACAGATAGTAAGTGTCAAGTGTATGGAGTGGGATTTGAACTCATGTGCTCCTGACTCCAGGGCCGGTGCTCTATCCACTGCACCATTTACCTGCCCCTAAATATACTCCTTCCAAATGCTCTCATAGTAATACATTTCTTAAAAGTTACAAATACTAACCTGCCATATAGAAATATAAACAGTTTAACCTTACTGGATTTCTCACGTTTTCTCTTTCTTGTTTCTTTTTTACCTACTTATGTTTACCTTGAGTCTTGTGTTTGGAGATCAAATGTTTTATTCAGCTCTGGTCTTTTAATTAAGAATACTTGAAAGTCCTCTATTTCATTAAATATTCACATTTTCCCTAAAAGATTATATTCTATTTTGCTAGGTAGGTGATTCTTGGTTGTAACCTTAACTCCTTTATCTTCTATCATATTCCAAGCCCTCTGGTTCTTTAACGTGGAAGCTGTCAAATTCTGTTTAATCCTGACTGTAGCTCCATGATACTTGAATTGTTTCTTTTTGCCTGCTTGCAGTAGTTTATCTTTGGTCTGTGAGCTCTGGAATTCAGCTATGATGTTCCTGAGAGTTTCCATTTTGGTATCTCTTTCAGTCAGTGACTGGTGATTCTTTCAATTTCTGTTTTGCCCTCTGGCTCTAACGTATCAGGGAAATTTTTTTGATAAGTCTCTTGAAAGATGTTATCTCGGTTTTGTTTTTTTTTAATCATGCTTTCAGGTAGTCCAATAATTCTTTTCTAGATCAGTTGTTTTTCCAATGAGAACTTTCACATATATATATATATTTTTTTTACTTTTTGGGTTTCATTTTATTGTATCTTGATTTCTCATAGTGTCAGTCATTAACTTCCTCTTGTTCAACTCTACTTTTTAAGGACTTATTTTCCTCAGTAAGCTTTTATACTTTGGCCAATTCTATTTGTTAGGGAGTTATTTTCCTCAGCAAATTTTTCTATCTTTTTCCACACCACTGACTCTGGAGGAGGGATCTTGTTGCTCTATGCCCTGGGGTGAGGTGCTGCTGCCTGGTTGCTATGGAAACAGGTTTTCTCTGTAGGCTGGCCCCTAGGGTGGGCTTCACTACTGTGCCACAATAGGGTCAAGGCTTGGCTGGTGGTTTGTGTTGGGGGTGGGTTTACTGGGGTGAGGCCTTGCTAAGTTGCACAGACTGCTCATTTGCCTGGGTGGGGGCAGGGCTAGCTAGAAGATTGCCCCAAACTTGGAGCCTAGCTGCAGCTCCCTGTTGTGAGGCTCCTGCTGCTGCTGTTTTTCACCTCGCTCCCCTCCCACCGCAGTGAGACAGACCTTTCCTGATGTGTTGATAAGCTGTTGCCCTGCTTCTAAATCTATTCTGAGGCAGTTTTCTAGCTGTTTGGAGGGGAAATTGGGAGGGCTTCAGAGGGTTCCTTCTTCCCTCTGCCATCTTAACATCAGAAGTCTATATTAGTTCTTAATTTAAGTTGGCTTATTAAGGTAACAAAATCATGTGGGTATCAGAGAGAGAGAGAGAGAGAGAGAGAGAGAGAGAGAGAGTAAAGTAAAGAAAAACACCCAGAAACCTCATCTTATGGAAGTAATGAATTGAAGTTTAAGTGTTATTCTGCTACTTATTTACTAACATACTTTTGCCTATATAGAAATCATCTTTCCATTCAGAAATTATCTTTTGGCCTCTTTCAGCCTAAAGAGAGTTGTGTTTTTCTCCGTTATGTATTTGAATACTTCCTTCTTTTATTTATTTTTTATCTTGTGACCTTCTTTTTTTCATTGAAACACATCTCCTTCACATATCATAACTTGCAGATTTTTTTTCATTATGTCATACCTTGCCAGGCATGCTATTCATCATTGTTAACTAGTAATTGCTGACACATTGATTACTTCACTTATTTTTCCTGTAGCTTGTCACATTATTGAAAATTCTTTTACTCTGTGATTATAAAGGATATGTGGAAAATTGGAGTTATTCTCCTTCTACCTTCAATTATCTGAGTTGATTTTGAGTCACTCTTACATAGGTTCATTTGTTGGATATGTACAACACTTTGCAAGTAATAAACTGCTAAAGAAATTCATAATGTCAATCATTGTAAAATTGATGGTGATGGGATTGCTATCTTTACTATTTAGACTGTTGTAGTTATACATTTTGATTTATTTTATACTAACTTTCATGTTAGAGATATATATGTGTATATGAAGTCACATCAGCATAAAATCTTCAAAAATATTCATAATATTATAGACATAGAGCCATAGAGACCTTAGAGATCATCTTGTTCAAAACCCCCACCTTCCTCATTTTATTGATGAGGAAATGAAGGCTCAGAGAGGTTACATAGCTAATAAATAGCAGAGGCAGAATGTGAACCAAGGTCCTCTAAGTCATTGTTCTTTGCACTATACCACTTTGTCTCATTTATTTACCATCTCTTTAAAGCTCAAATTAAGATGTAAAACAACACATAGGTTACATAAAAATAACTTATTTTGACCTTATAAGTAAAAAATAAATTGGTAACTAACTTTAGAGATGCCATATATAAAATGATTATTATATATTATAATGCTTATTACATATTATGATGCTATAATTTATATTGTTGTATAATTATCTGACCTTATTTTTGTTCTTCATACATTTCATTGCCTCTCCACAAACATTTCTATAGGTTGTAAGTCATGTCCCAAATGCAATTTCCCATCATCTCCACATCTTAGAATTTCTTGATTCCATCAGAGTTCAGCTGCAATATAGAATCCACCCATCTGCTAGTAGCCTCACTAATTTAAATTTATTTTATACATACATATATATGTGTATATATGTGTGTGTGTGTATATATATATATATATATATATATATATATATATATATATATATATATAATGTACTCCTACCTATGAATAGAATCATAGATTTAGAGCTGAAAGGGACCTCAAAGTCCATTTTGTCTCCGGTATCAGAATGTGAGCTCCTTGAAGGAAGGGACTGTTTATTTTTTTGTCTTTGTGTCCTCAGCACTTAGAATAGTGCCTGGTGCATACATAGTAGGTCCTTAAAATACTTATTGCTTAGTGATGGTGATGATGGTGACGATGATGCTGATGACAATAACAACTTCCTCAAATTCTAACACATCATCCATATTGTGAATTCAGGACCTAGGTTGAGGAATAACAATATAAGGAAATGCCAGTGATGGGTGATACACAGCTGAGACCAGGTCCCCAGAGGTTGCAACAGTAGCTGTGAAAGCCTGGCATAAACAATAGCACTGATTGGTTTAGCACCTTGGCGTACATAATGAAACTACTCCTGGGAATCTATAAAATAGACAGGAAGGCAAACTTCTGCATACTTGGTCCTACTTTAAAGCATCATGATGATCAGCTTGACACAAATGACAGTTGAATGAGCCTTGCTCCTTCATATTCTAGTATCTCAAGAAGTCAAAATCCATTGGAACAAATCAGAAATATCCATATCCCTAATGCTGTAAATGCTTTGATGCAGATGGTATCATCCACTAAAACCAAAAAACCAGGAGTATGCGTGAAATGGACTAAATATATAAATATTTTCATTTTATTGCAGTACTTTATCATAACAAAAATGGGAAAAGATTTCACCAATTTCAGAGTGTTTTTTTGACATTTCCAAGGCATAACCACATAGTGCCAAGCAGTTAAAAATACATAACTTCATTCCCAAACCTAGATGAGACAAAAAAGTTAAATCAAATTGAGGAGCTACTACAATCTGAAAAAAGAAAAATTGGACTCTAAGATTACTGAAAATCTTGATTAATTGCAAATTCCAGAAATTATATCCTAATAATAAAATTAATGACAAAACAGTACCAATTGATTAAATGATTTTGAAAAGGATGTGGGCAAACTAAGACTAAAGTTTCTAAATGCTATTCTTGACTGTTATAGCATGAATCAAACTATCCAAACAATTTTACAAAAAAACAATAATACAAAAGAGTTGGCATTTTCTATTACCACAGTGAAGAACAGATTAAAATATTTGAGAGAAAATAAGAAAGAAAATTGAGGACCTGAAGTCACAAATATATATGCCAGTTCTTCCCAGTGTAAGAACTAATGGAGAGAATATGGAGACATTAATGCTTGTACTTAAGGACAGATATCAAACACCATCATGACAGAAGCAATTTAAGACACCTGTTTAAGATTTATAAAAAGTAATTGGAATATTATATTAAATGTGAAAGTTCCTTGGAACAAGTAATAATTTTAATAATTTTATTTATAAATTATTCTTAAATTATTTATAAATAATTTAATAAATCTAATAAATTTATTTAATAATTTTAAATTTAATAATTTTGTGACAAAAATACTCAGCATGTGTTTTTCTTTTTTCTTTTTAAAAACTTTAATATTTAATTTTTCCCAATTACATTTAAAAACAATTTTAAGCTCTGTTTTTGTTTGTTTTACAATTTTGAGATTCACATTCTCTCCCACTCTCTCTCACCTCTTCCATCATGGAAAAGACAAGCAATTTGGCAAAGGTTATACACGTATAGTCATGCAAAACATACTTCCATATTAGTCATATTGTGAAAAAAACACAAAAAAACCCCAAGAATAATAAAGTTAAAAAAAAGTGTACTTTAATCTACATTCAGACTCCATCACTTCTTTCTCTGAAGGTGGATAACATTTTTCATCATAGGACCTTCAGAATTGTCTTGGATCTTTGTATTTCTGAGGATAGCAATGCTTCTCTCCCTTGATCATTGTACAGTATTGCTGTTACTATGTACAATATTCTTCTAATTCTACTCACTTTACTTTGAATCAATTCATGTAGGTCTTTCCAGGTTTTTCTGAAAGCATCCTACTCATCATTTCTTGTAGGACGATAACATTTCATCACAACCATATACCTCAGTTTGCTCAGTTGTTCCCAAATTAATATGCATCACCTCAATTTCCAATTCTTTGCCACCACAAAAAAATTGCTATAAAATTTACATACAGGTTCTTTACCTTTGGGAAAAATCTTAGAAAAATTTATGACCAAACAAAAGATAGAGAACATTATGAGATGCAAAATGGAAAATTTTGATTACATTAAATTGAAAATTTTTTGCACAAACAAAGCCAAAGCAACCAAGATTATGTGAGAAGCAGAAAACAGGCAAAATTTTTACAACCAGTGTCTCTGATAAGGGCCTCATTTCTAAAATATATAGAGAACTGAGTCAAATTTATAAGAATACAAGTCATTTCCCAATTGATAAATGGTCAAAGGATATGAACAGGCAGTTTTCAGATGAAGAAATTAGAGCTATCCAAAGTTATATGAAAAAATGCTCTAAATCACTATTGATTAGAGAAATGCAAATCAAAACAACTCTGAGGTACCCCATCACACTTATCAGATTGGCCAACATGACAAAACAGGAAAATGATAAATGTTGGAGAAGATATGGGAAAATTGGGACATTAATGCATTGTTGGTGGAGTTGTGAACTGATCCAACCTTTTTGGAGAGCAATTTGGAACTATGCCCAAAGGGCTATAAAAATGTGAATACCCTTTGACCCAGCAATAGCACTTCTAGAGCTGTATTCCAAAGAGATCATATAAATGGGAAAAGGACCCACATGTACAAAAATATTTATAGAAACTCTATGCCATGGCAAAGAATTGGAAATTGAGAGAATGCCTCATCAATTGGGGAATGGCTGAACAAGCTGTAGTGTATGAATATAATGGAATACTATTGTGCTATAAGAAATGATGAGCCAACAGACTTCAGAAAAACCTGGAAAGACTTTTATGAACTGATGCTGAGTGAAGTGAGCAGAACCAAGAGAATGTTGTACACAATAACAGCCACACTGTGTGATGACTAACTTTGATAGATTGAGCTTTTCTTAGCAATGCAAGGATCTAAGACATCTCCAAAAGTCTCATGATAGAAAATGCTCCACAATCAGAGAAAAAACTATGGAGTCTGAATACAGATCGAAGCATATTATTTGCTTTTTTTTTCTTCTGTTGTGTTTTGTTTCCTCTTTCTAGTGGTTCCTCCTATTGGTTCTAATTCTTCTTTACAACATGACTAATATGAAAATATGTTTAATAGGAATGTGTATGTAGAGCCTAAATCAGATTACACGCTATCTTGGGGAGGGACATAGAGAGGGAGGAGAAGAAAATGTAAAACTCAAAAGCTTGTGGAAGTGAATCTTGAAAACTAGAAATAAATAAATTAATAAAAAAATCCCTTTGGGATACAGACCTAGTACTGATATTGCTGGGTCACAGGGTATTAACAGTTTTATAGCCCTTTGGGCATAGTTCCAAATCGCTCCCCAAATGGTTGGATCAGTTTACAGCTACATCAGTACTGCATCAATCTCCCAATTTTCACACATCCCCTCCAACATTTGTCATTTACCTTTTCTGTCATATTAACCAATCTGATTAGGTATGAGGTGGTACCTCAGAGTTGTTTTAATTTGCTTTTCTCTAACCTATGGTGATTTAGAGCTTTTTTTTTTTCCATATGAAACAGAGAGCTTTGAGTTCTTCATCTGAAAACTGCCCGTTCATATCCTTGGGGAATAACTTGTATTATAAATTTGACTCAGTTCTCCATATATTTGAGAGGTGAGCCCTTTATCAAGGAAACTTGCTATAAAATTTCCTCCTCAGTTTTCTGCTTTTCTTCTGATCTTAGCTGTATTGGTTTTGTTTGTGCAAAATCTTTTTAATTTCATGTTAATCAAAATTATCCATATTACAACTGGTAATGCTCTCCATCTCTTCTTTGGTAATGATTTCTTGCCTTACCCATAGATCAGGTAAACTAATCCACCCTCCTTTAATTTCCTTATGGTATCACCATTTGTGTCTAAATCCTGTACTTATTTCTACCTTATCTTGGAATAGGGTGTGAGATGTTGGTCTACATCTAGTTTCTGCCAAATTGTTTTTCAATTTTCCCAGTAGTTTTTGTCAAATAGTGAGTTCTTGTTCCAAAAATCTGAATCTCGCATTTATTAAACACAAGCTTACTATGGTCATTTCCCACTTTGTATTTTGTACCTAATCTATTCCACTGATCTACCAATCTGTTTCTTAGCCAATACCAGACTGTTTTGATTAAAACTGCTTTGTAATATAGTTTTTGATCTGGTATAGCTAGGATGCTTTCCTTCATAGTTTATTTTTCATTGATCCTCTTGATATTCTTGACCTATTGTTCTTCTAGATGGATCTTTTCTAGCTCTATAAAATAATTTTGGTAGGTTGATTATCATGACTCTGAATAAGTATATTAATTGAGACAGAATATCATTTTTATCATATTGACTTGGCCTACCCATGAGCAATTAATATTTTCCAATTATATATAGATCTGACTTTATTTGTGGGGAAAGCATTTTGTAATTGTGTTCATATAGTTCCTGGGTTTGCAGACTCCCAAGCATTTTATATTGTCTATAGTTATTTTGAATGGAATTTCTCTTTCTGCCTATTCCTCCTGCCAATATATAGAAATACTGATGATTTATGTGGGTTTATTTTATATCAGGTGACTGCGAAAGTTGTCATTTTAACTAGTTTTTTAGTTGATTCTCTGGGATTCTTTAAGTATGCCATCATATCATCTGCAAAGAGGGATAATTTTGTTTCTTCATTGCCCATTCTAATTCCTTTGATTTCTTTCTCTTCTCTTACTGTTATAGTTAGCATTTCTGGCACAATATTGAATAATAATGGTGATAATGGGAATCCTATGTATTTCCCTCTATCCTATTTCCCCCTGTTTTTCCTTCTCCTTCTCCTTCTCCTTTTTCTTCTCTCTTTCTCTATCTCTGTCTCTGTCTGTGTCCTTGTCTCTGTCTCTCTCTCTCCTTGTGTCCTTCCCTCTCTCTCCCTTTCCTTCTCCGTTTCCTTCTCCTTTCACCTGTCCCACCTCACAACTGTTTTGCTTTTGACCATGGATTGCCTTAATTTGCCCTCCCTTCCATAGGTCCTTTCCCATTCTCTTATCCCCTGCCTCTTTTGCTTCCCAACTGAACATGTACTTATTCCATCTTTGAATCAATTGTGATGACCTGCCAGCACCATCCATTTTTCCCCTCCATAGTAATAGCTCTTTTGTGCCTGTTCATGTGAGATGATTTTTCCTATCCTCTCTCCCTTCTCTCTTCTAGTGCAATCCTCTTTCTCACTCCTTAATTTTGTGGGTTTTTCATATCATCCCATCATAGTCAACTCATACACATACCCTCTGTCTATGTTTGCTCCTTCTAATTGCCCTAATAATGAGAAAGTTCTGAAGAGTTACAGTATCATTTTTCAATGTTGGAATGTAAACAGTTTGGCCTAAATGACTCCCTTATGATCTCTTTCCTGTTTACCTTTATATTCTTCTCTTGAGTCTTGCTTTTGAAAATCAGACTTTCTATTCAACCCTGATATTTTCATCAAGAATGCTTAAAAGCCCTCTATTCCATTATATACCCACCCACCTACCCACCTCCAAAGGATTACACTTTGTTTTGATAGGAAGATGACTCTTGGTTGTAATCCAAGCTCCTTTGCCCACTGGAATATCATTTTCTAAGCCCTCTGATCCTCTAATGTTGAAACTGCTAAATCTTATGTGATCCTGATTTTGCCTCCACAATATTGAATTGTCTCTTCCTGGCTCCTTTCAATATGTTCTCCTTGACCTGGGAGCTCTGGTATTTGGCTATAATATTCCTGGGAGTTTTAATTTTTGATATCTCTTTCAGGAGGCAATCAGTGTATTATGTTTTACCTTCTGATTCTATGATGTCAGTGCCATTTTCATTTATAATTTCTTTAAATATGATGTCTAGGCTCTTTTATTGATCATGGTTTTCAGTTAGTCCAGTAATTCTTAAATTCTTAAATTATCTCTCCTGGAATATGTTTTCCAGGTCAGGTGTTTTTCCAAGGAGGTATTTAACATTTTCTTCTATTTTTATATTCTTTTGATTTTTTTTTTCTTGGTGTCTTGTGTAGTCATTAGCTTCCATTTGTCCAATTTTACTTCTTAAAAAAACTATTTTCTTCAGTAAAATTTTATATCTCCTATTACATTTGGCCAATTCTACTTTTTAAGGAATTGTTTTCTTCAGTGAATTTTTGTGATTTTTTATGTTTTTTTTTTCATTTTGGTTAATTCTGCTTTTTAAAGAGCTATGTTCAGTGGAGTTTTGTACTTTTTTCCTATTTGGCCTATTCTGTTTTTTAAGGTATTATTTTCATCAGTATTTTTTGTTCCTTCTTTACCAAGGTTTTGACTCTTTTATCATGATTTTATTATATCATTCTCATTTCTTTTTCTCATTTTTTCCTCTATCTCTTTTATTTCTAAAATCTCTTTTTAGCTCTTCCATGAATTCTTTTTGGGCCTGAGACCAATTCATATTTTTCTTTGAAGCTTTGCATATAGCCATTTTAACATCATTGTTCTCTTGTGAGTCTGTGCTTTGATCTTCCCTGTCACCATAGTAACTTTCTATGGTCAGGGTATTTTTTTGTTGCTTGCTTATTGTTTTAGCCTAGTTATTGACTTTTAATTTTATGTTAAAGTTGGGCTCTGTTCTTGGGTAGAGGGGACACTATCTAAAGCTTCAGTTTTTTTTTTTAATCTGTTGTTTTAAGAGCTAGTTATGGAGGTCTCTAAATTTTCTGTTCTTCAGAGATGGTATAATTTAAGGGGGGTGTGGTCACTGTTTTCCTGGCCCATAGTTTGTTTTGTGAGTGACCTCAAGTATGGTTTTCTGCTCAGGCACTGTGATCAGAGTTTCAGCTCCTCTGTGACTGGGTGCTGTAGTGCACTAGTCCTCCTCCTTGCCTTGGGCAATGACATGTATCCCTGTATAAGCAATGCAACAGAGTCTTGCACCCAATGCCAGTTAAGGGTCCCCTGTATCTGACTCCCTTATTATCTTTGGGTTGAGAGCTCTGGAGGTTTCTGATGCAATTTGATTACCTCCAAGACCTGCTGCTGACTTGCCCTGGGGTTGCCTGCTACTGACTGCCTTGTATAGTGCATAGGGCCTCATTGCTACCTTGAGCTTGGGTCCATGGCCTTATTGCTGGCTATAGCAGGGTTGTGGGACCTTCTGGCTTGCAGGTTATAGCATGTGCTGGGCTGCACTCCCCTCTTTCCACACTGAAACAGACCTTTTCTGCCCACCTCCTAAGTGTATTGGGCTAGAATATTATTTCACCCTACCCTTTTGTTGGTTTTACTTCTCCAGAATTTGTTTTGAGGCGTTATCTTAAAGTTGTTTGGAGAGGAATTTGGAAGAGGTCAGGTGAGTCCTTGTCTTTACTCTGCCATCTTCAGTATGTTTGTTTCTAATGATGCTTGACTGACTCAGAACATGCTCGACCAGATGATACTGTATTGACTCAGTTTCCCAAACTTTAGGGTTGTTTTTCTGTCAATTGAGTGCTGGATTTTGTGCTATCCATGTGTCCACTCTCTTTTATTGTGTTTCTAATTCTGGGGTTTGTAAGAATAAATAGAACTATGGGGAAACATGCAAATGTTGTAGCTCTTAAAAGGTGTACTTCAGTGACTGTTAGATATATTAATGTAACTGTTGGTGTGGGAAAAGTTAAACATTTCATGAAACATTCACACCAGCAATGCAACAAGATCAGTCCCATTGAAGTGAAGGGTACAATGCAAAACAAAACAAAACAAAACAAAACAAAACAAAAAAAAAACACAGGAAAAATTCCAAGAACTGACAAACTTTGGTTAGAAAACAGACCAATGAGTTATCAGAAAACAAGCTAAGCTCTTCACAGGAACTGAATAATTGGAGGGCTTGTTATCTATTTCTTGACAGTACAGTATAGCCTTACTGTGATTAGAAGTACAGGGAGAAAATCAGTTTTTAATAAATCTGCTAAATCTTGGTTATGAATTTAAAAAAGACCTTATCTAGGGCAACAACACAAAGACTGATGACTAGAAAAATGTTATTTTATTAATGAAACTCATTTTGTTTTATTCAATGTCTTAAAAAAAATTGCTTACAGAAGTTACCATAAGCTGAATAGTCTAGGTACCTTCATCATACTGTAAAACATCTACTAAATGATGTTTTGAGACATTTTTTTAACTTTGAGTAGGTCTGGAATAATTGTTCCTATTGAAGGAGTAATGAATTCATATAATGAGGGATTAATATTAATATGTTGAAAAGCAGGATTGTTCCAAATTACAGAAATCCCCCAAATAGAGATGGAATATCTCAGCAACACCACATACCATTGTCAGTTGTCCAAAGTTTAATAAATGATCCAAGAGATGAGAGTAAACATTCCTTAGTGGTCTAAGAATTCAACTGACTTAAGTCCCCATTGAAAAACCAGTGGGCTGTAATGGAGCAAATACTTGGGAAATTGGACTGTTTCTCAAATCCATACTTTTTGTCTGATATGACATATAATTTTATGATGAAGAATTAAAGAATATGTGTAAAAATCTTGTGAACTCAATGTATTTGTGTGTTAATAAAGGTTCAAAAAATGCTTCTCTATGTGGAAAACGTATTCACAACACATTTTGACTTTAGTCTGTATTTTTAACACTTTCTTAAGTTTAGATAATCAAGAAAACAATACATTAAGCCCTGCCTTGAAGAATTTTCACATTTCTAAGGTGTAAATGCTAACACTGACAATTAACAATTGTGTCCCCAAAGACAATGTGAGATGGTTCCAGCATGTCCCAAACTCCATTCCAAATCATGTAAAACAAATGATTGCAGCAAAAGAAGTGACATTGCATGTTAATTTTCTGAGGATGTAAAAATATGTACTATTTTTTCTATGTAAATAAATAGAATTGTTTATTTTTACCTCCCCAAGTAATTTACATGCCATACTATTATGTAAAGTAGAAATAATGAATGGCATATTGTCCATTTAGAAACAGCAAGAAAAGAAATGTGCAAAGACAAATATGAACTGCAAACACATATCAGAAATTCTAAATAGTCTTAATAATCAATTGAAAACAAAAATCAAAAGTTTAAACTGATACCAGGAGCCCAAGCATCTCAAAAAAAAGAAACAAATAATTCACCATGAAACCTTTATTACAATGGCTTGAGAAATGAAGAAATCAAAGGGGAATCTTGAAGGATGTTATGGAAAATGTCTCCTGGATATGGTCACAAGAGGTCAAAGAGAAGAAAATCACAAATTGGATCAAAAGAGGGGAGAAAAGCTTGCATGCTGTTAATATAATAAACAGTAGAACAAGTATTTCAAGGAGGAGTGATTGATACTTTAGCTTCTTTGCCAAACTGGAAAGCAGCAAGGTTGGATAAGATTTGCAAATATTGGCTTAAATATTGCATGACAACATATGAATTACTAGAAAAAGCACTTCATCAGCTTCCTTACAGTTGTAAGCCTGAAGCTACTTTTTCTAACAAAAGATAAGAATACTGTGAGCTTTCTAAATATAGACCAATTATATGCTTATAACTTTATGCAAATTATTCACCAATTGTATCACTTTAAAAAAAAACTTATAACACTTATGTATAAACAGAATATTGTCTGAAGAAGAAAATGAGTGCCACAAGAATTCCTATGACTATAAAGGGAGATTATTGTCAGTTTGTTAATTATTGAGCAAATATGCCATAGTGTAATAGCATTTACACTACCTTTGTTGATTATGAAAAACCTGTGACACAGAACTGCAATTCATGCACTGCAAATCTATAAAACACACACAAGTATAGTGAAAAAATTACAGTGTTTGATGTTTACGTGGACAAAATACACTATCAACAAACAATACAAAGGTCAATTGATAAAACATGGGATTTTTTGGAGGAAAAGGTTAAGTTCATTATGGTATGACTTCCAAATTAAAGGAGTTGAACCTATGCATCTTATTAATTAATTTGATGTACACAGATGATGTCAAATTATATGGGTCCATTGAAAAACACACTAAATGGTTCCTTCATTTAATGGAGTCAAATCCATCTCTAATAATATTAAAACATAATTTGGACTTAAAACTATAAAATTCAAGAAGACTGTTTGAATACATTAAGAGAATTACTGGCATCCTAAAATCAAACACTAATGGGAATAACACATTAAAAGCCAATAACACTGAACGAATATCAGTCTTAATGTATACTTGTGAAACTGTAAAAATAACTGTAATATATTTAGAAAGTAAACTCACAAAATTCCTTACAATATTAACAAAACACTGGGTCAACTATCCTAATGCATTGGTTCACAAACTACAGTCTGTAAGCCAAATGTAAAACTGTTCTTAGTTCTCCATACTACCAAAGGGGCCAGGCTGTGGGCTGTGGTTGGGAGACCCTTGCCCTGAGACAACTATAGAATGCTTAGCACTTTTTCACCGAAAAAAGAGGAAGAGAATTAGTAGGCATTACAAGAGTATATAACAGATCAAAAACCTACAGAAATACTTTTTGGAACAAATTGACACTGTCAGGCAATAATCAAGGCTAATAATTGGTTCATGACATTGAAGTTTTCAAATATAATGAAAAGTGGTTTAGTCCTGAATAAAACCTGTGAAACAACCAAGATGTAAAAATGTAATTAGAACATCTTCCATGGGCAATTTTTGCTTATTTATAAAACATTTCTATTCACATTGAAGTATTACAGTTTAAAAGCAGCATGTCTACTGTTTTCAATGATGTAAATAGAACATTAGAAGAATCTGGTTTCTAACCTCATGTAGCTGAACTGAAAACTAGTTAACTGAAACTAGTCTCTCCAAAGTTACCAATGACTAATTGACAAATCTCATGGACTTTTCAGAGTCCTCATCCATCTTGACCATTTCTATAGCATTTGATATTGCTGACCACCTTTTCCTCCTGACTACTCTTTCTTCTCTAAATCTTTGTGACACTCTTATGTCTTGGCTCTCATCTTAACCGTATAACCACACATTCTCAGTATCCTTTGCTGGATCTTCATCTATGTCAGGTCCCCTAACCATATGTGAACCCTGAGCCTCTATCTTAGGCCCTCTTACCTTTTCTCTTTACATTTTCTTTTTTTTTTACATTTACATTCATATTAAACATATTTTCACGTTAGTGATGTTGTAAGTAAAAATTAAAACCAATAGGAGGAACCATCAGAAAGAGGAAACAAAACTCAACAGAAGAGAAAAAAAATAACAATTCGGCTTTCATAGTTCTTTCTCTGGGTGTGGATAGCATTTTCCATCACAAGGCTTCTGGAGATGTCTTAGATCCTTGTATTGCCAGGAAGGGTTAAGTTTATCAATGTTAGTCATCACACAACATGTCTGTTATTGTGTACAACATTCTCTTGGTTCTGCTCACTTCACTCAGCATCAGACCATACAAGTCTTTCCAGGTTTTTCTGAAGTCAGCTGTTCATCATTTCTTATAGCACAATAGTATTCCATCACATTCATATACCACATCTTGCTCAGCCATTCCCCAATTGATGGGCATCCTCTCAATTTCCAATTCTTTGCCACCACAAAAAAAGCTGCTATGAATATTTTTATACATGTAGGTCCTTTTCTCATTTGTGTGATCTCTTTGGGATATAACCCTAGAAGAGCTATTGTTGGGTCAAAGGGTATGCACATTTTTATAGCCCTTTGGGCATAGTTCCAAATTGCTCTCCAAAATGGTCAGATCATTTCACAACTCCACCAACAATGCATTAGTGTTCCAATTTTCCCACATCTTCTCCAATATTTATCATTTTCCTGTTTTGTCATGTTGGCCATTCTGATAGGTGTGATGTGGTACCTCAGAGTTGTTTTGATTTGCATTTCTCTAATCAATAGTGATTTAGAGCATTTTTTCATATGACTATAGATGGCTTTAATTTCTTCATCTGAGAACTGTCTGTTCATGTCCTTTGACCATTTATCAGTTGGGGAATGGCTTGTATTCTTATAAATTTGACTTGATTCTCTATATATTTTAGAAATGAGGCCCTTATCAGAGAGACTGGTTGTAAAAATTCTTTCCCAATTTTCTACCTTCCTTCTAATCTTAGTTGCATTGGCTTTGTTTGTGCAAAAACTTTTAAATTTACTGTAATCAAAATTATCTATTTTGCTTTTGGTAATGTTCTCTATCTCCTGTTTGGTCACGAATTCTTCTGTTCTCCATAGATCTGACAGGTAAACTATTCCTTGCTCTCTCAGTTTGCTTATAGTATCAGCCTTTATATCTAAATCATGTACCCATTTTGATTTTATTTTGGTATATGGTGTGAGATTTTGGTCTATGCCTAGTTTCTGCCATACTTTTTTCCAGTTTTCCCAGCAGATTTTTTCAAAGAGTGGGTTCTTATCCCAGAAGCTGAGGTCTTTGGGTTTATCAAATAATATATTGCTATAGTCATTGGCTACTGTGTCTTACATACTTAATCTATTCCACTGATCTACCACTCTATTTCTTAGGTAGTACCAAGCAGTTTTGATGATTGCTGCTTTATAATACAATTTAAGATCTGGAATGGCTAGGGCACCTTCCCCTGCATTTCTTTTCATCAGTTCCCTTGATATTCTGGACATTTTGTTCTTCCAAATGAATCTTCTTATTATTTTTTCTAACTCTATAAAATAATTTTTTGGTAGTTTAATTGGTATGGCACTGAATAAGTAAATTAGCTTAGGTAGAATTGTCATTTTTATTATACTCGATCAGCCTACCCATGAGCAACTGATGTTTTTCCAATTATGTAGATCTGATTTTATTTGTGTGAAAAGTGTTTTGTAATTGTGTTCATAGAGTTCCTGGGTTTGTTTCAGGAGGTAGACTCCTAAATATTTTATAATGTCTACAGTAAATTTAAATGGAATTTCTCTTTCTATCTCTTGCTATTGGGCTTTGTTGGTAATATAGAGAAAAGCTGATGATTTATGTGGGTTTATTTTATAGCCTGCAACTTTGCTGAAGTTGTTTATTATTTCAAGTAGTTTTTCACTTGATTCTCTGGGATTGTCTAAGTATAACATCATGTCATCTGCAAAGAGCGTTAGCTTTGTTTCTTCTTTACCTATTCTAATGCCTTCAATGTCTTTTTCTTCTCTTATTGCTAAAGCTAATGTTTCTAGTACAATGTTGAATAACAGTGGTGATAATGGACACCCTTGTTTCACCCTCAATCTTATTGGAAATGCTTCTAGCTTGTCCCCATTACATATTATGCTTACTGAAGGTTTTAGACAGATGCTATTTATTATTTTAAGGAAGACTTCATTTATACCTATGCTCTCTAGTGTTTTTAATAGGAATGGGTGTTGTATTTTGTCAAAAACTTTTTCTGCATCTATTGAGATGATCATGTGGTTGTTGTTAGTTTTGGTGTTGATATGATGGATTATGCTGATAGTTTTCCTTATATTGAACCAGCCCTGCATTCCTGGTATAAATCCTACCTGGTCATAGTGTATTATTTGTGTGATAAGTTGCTGCAATCTATTTGCTAATATTTTGTTTAAAATTTTTGCATCTATATTCATTAGAGAAATTGGTCTATAATTTTTTTTCTCTGTTTTGACTCTTCCTGGTTTAGGCATCAGCACCATGTTTGTATCCTAAAAAGAATATGGTAAAATTCCTTCTTTACCTATTTTACCAAATAGTGTATATAGTATTGGAATTAATTGTTCTTTAAATGTTTGATAGAACTCGCATGTAAATCCATCTGGCCCTGGAGATTTTTTCCTAGGGAGTTCATCAATGACTTGTCAATTTCCTTTTCTGAGATGGGGTTATTTAAGTATTTTACTTCCTCTTTTATTAACCTGGGCAATTTATATTTTTGTAAATATGTATCCATTTCACTAAGATTGTCAAATTTGTTGGCATATACATTTTCTCATTTGATGTTCTTATAGCTTACCATGAATTCAATGATCATCTCTCTAACTCTTGTATCTTTTTATACAACCCCAACTTTTCTTATGAACTTTAATTTAACTTCCTATTAGACTTTTCAAACTGGTTTCCCTGGAGACATTTCAGATTCAGCATGTCAAAAATACAGTAATTATCTCTCCCCCAAAACATAATTATCAAAGCTGAAACACATTCTTAGCACCCTTGGGGCCCTTCCCTCCTTAGAGAAGGACATAGTCAGTGCTAGATAAATGTTTGTTGACTGATCGACAAAACCCAAACTTTTCTGAACTTCTTTGTTATTATTCAGGCCATCATAATCCTTCCAATCACTAAAGTTTGCAATCTAACTGCTCACTCACTCATCACTCAAATCCAATCAATTGCCAAATCTTATTGTTTCCATCTCAACATTATCTCTCTTGATTAATCTTTCTGACTCAGGTTTCTCCTAGCTCAAATCCATTCTCTGAACATCTGCCACAATGGTTTTCCTATTCATTTGGTAAATATGATTACACATATATATGTGTATACATACACATACACACACACATATATGATATACAATATCACGTATGTGTGTATGTCATTAAATATAAACTCCTCTGTTTGTCATTGAAAGTTCCTCATAGCCTGGCCCCTTCCTATCTTTCCACTCTAGCGTCCAACCATAATGACTTATTTGCTGATTCTCACACATGGTATTCCACATGTCATATCTGTTGGGATGTTCTCCCTACCTCCTTCCATCTCATTAAATACCTTGATTCCTTTAAGATTCAGTTCTATTGCCTTGTTCAGCAGGAGGAGACCTTTCTCAGTTCTTCCAGCTGCTAGTCCTTCCCTTCTATGGTGCCTGTACTTTGTATATATCTTGTATATAATTACTTATACACATGTCTCACCTTCTGAAATGTAAGCTCCTTGATGGCAGAGATTTGTTTTCTCTTTTTCTTTCCATTATTAGTGTTTACCATTATTCCTAGCTCTTAGTAAATACATAATAGATACTTGCTGGTTAACTGATTACTGTAGAAATACTAGCAAATAGGATCCATTTTGTCCATGTATTGTCTTCCTATTTTCATTTATTACTTGTGGGATTATCTGAAATGGTTGGACAAGATCCCAAGACTTCTGCTGATTTACATTCCCCTCCACTACACTTAAATGTTTTGTTAGTAATACTATACACGATCTTTTATCATTTTTCTGAATAACATTTTGTAAATAGGTTTGTATTCTAAATCAACTTAGCCCTTAATTATAAAATTTTTCTACTTAGCAAGGAAAGTAAGTACATTAAAAAATTTCATTGTGGTAAATGTTTGACACCACTTAAGGTTCTATAGAGTAAAAAGTGATGTCAGAATAAATGTATATATAATTATGTAATCTAGGTGTAAAAACATTGGACTGGAATTGAGTAGATCTGGGTTTTACTAGAATTTCTGCTAATAAATCTCTGTGTAAATTTGGGCAGATCACTTAAGCTATCTGGTCCTTAGGTAACTCATCTCTAAAATGAAGGGGGTAAACTGAGGTTATCACCAAGGAACAATCAAATTCTCATTTCATACCTCACAATTATATTGATTATGAAGAAGGAATAAATGCCATTTATACAGTTCTTTAAAATTTGCACAGCGTTTTTAAAAACATAACATACTTAACCCTCATGCCCACTCTGTAAGGTTTATCTGCCACCTATTTTAGAGATGGTAAAACTGACTTTGAGAGAGGTTGTGATTTATCTATGGTAACCCAGCTAGTGAGTGTTAGAGGCAGGATTTGAACCCAGGTTTGCTAAATCCAAATCCAATACCTGCCAGGCTGCATCTGAAGAAAAGCATATATCAGTAGGATAACCATCAAATATTTATTGAATCCCTACTATGTGGGCCTAAGACTAGAAAGAAGTAGAAGGAATGATCTTTTCACTTAAGAATTAAAAATGTATTTAGGGAAATTAGATATAAAAAACAGAAATATCAATACAGGTTTATATATGCTAATTGCTAAATGAATATTATAGAAAATATGTACTACCAAAATTCAAAGGAGGGAAAAAGTGGTGATAGCTGGGATGGTGAAGGAAGGATTCATGCTTAACCTTAGTTAACCTAGTAATCTTAGTTGAAACTATTTGAAGGTCAGATATGAAAACAGAACTCTAACAGGCATTACATTTTTAGTTCAGCCCCAATTTCTTTGAGCTTCCATAACTTCTAATTCTGAAATATGTTGATTCAAAAGAACATATAAGGTAAAATAAGAAAATTAATAATAATTTGGGTATATAGCGGTTATTTTATCTAATGTTAATTTTTGCTTTTTAAAATATTTCTAAATAAACTGAAAATGATTTTAATAATATTCAGACTACTGCAACTTTCTTGAACCACGATTTTCAAACCTAATCTTTATAATTCTCCAGTGATGCTTAATTACTTACAGGTGAGGTTGCTAGGCAACCACTTCACCTTTTGATTCTGCTACTTCAACTAACTGAGCTACTTAATATGCATCATTGTTCCTGGATTTAAAGAGAAAGGGACCAAGGAGGTAAAACACATTGATTTTATGGTATTGTAAAAGTTAAAATTAATAGATGCAAAGGTACATTAGAGCTTACAGGAAGACAGTCTCGAGATGGAAGACAGAATCTTTTTAGTGAAGGAATGGATGAAAGAGAATTTAAGTACTTATTATTTGACAAGCACTGTGCTAAGTTCTGGGGATACAAATAGAAAATAAAACAGCTCTGTTCTCAAGTTGCTGAAGATATATCATCGTTCTATCATGATAGGCCCTGCTTATTCCTGTAAAACTAAGAGAATAGTAATGCAATGGAAACTGAGAAAAGAGCAGACAGGTAAAAGAATGTGGAGAGTACAATATCATTAAAAACCAAGGGGGAAAAAGTATCTAGGATAAGAGATTAGTAAACAGTGTAAAATGCTGTAGCTAAGTTAACAAGTATAAGGCCATCAGATTGGACAGTTAATTGATCATTAGTAATTTTAGACAGAGCAGTTTCAATAGAGTGATTAGGTTGGAAGCAGGAATATAAGGGGTTAAAAATGGTCAGTGAGATAATAATGCCAAGGAATATATAGCTTCCTTCCCCTCCCCAGGAGTGTGACTTTGATGGGAAAACTTTATGATTGTAGATCTAGTGAATTTTTTGTTTATTTTTATTGCTTTTTTTGAGGGGAATGGGAATAATCTAAATATACTTTTTAATAAGGGTGGAGATCAATTAAGCAAATCCATAAAATTATCCTATTCCACGTAAGGGAAGAGAAAAAATGCATTCTGGTATCTTAACCAGGTGGAGACTTGCCTCAGTTGAACAGAATCAATAAAATGGTCTGAAATCAAGTGTGAAAAGGCCTTAATCAATTTACATGGCATATTGGATATTGGATGCACCAGAAATGGTGTTGCAGAGGAAAAATGTTTGGATGGGCTATGAAAACTTAGTCACATCTTAAGGGTAATCTATAAAATATCAAGTCAATCCAAACCCCAAGAGATATCCAAAGTTGAACAATTGTCTTGAGGTGAGAGAAGACAGCCAGTTCATTTTTTGTCTTGTTGCTTTTTGGTGAGGCAATCAGGGGTTAAGTGACTTGCCCAGGGTCACACAGCTAGTAAGTGTCAAGTGTTTGAGGCTGTATTTGAACTCAGGTCCTCCTGACTCCAAGGCTGGAGCTCTATCTACTGTGCCCCCTAGCTGCTCCCTAAAGAGAGCCAGTTTGAAGAAGGAAGCAGTTGAGATAGGAGAGAATGAGGAATGAAAAAGCCACATCCTTCCCTACTCGGAAAAATCTTGGCTGGAGGAGGGTCTTGCAAACTTTGGAATTACCAAGGATTTACCATCTTCTCATCAGTTTCCTACCCTTATCCAAGGAATAGCTGTCAACAGTGTTTGCATGAGGAACAAAGGACAGACTGGATATAGATTCAAAGCATTTTGAAGAACTTAGAAAAGAAGCTACACCAAACCTAAGGGGAATTTTGTGGGTAATCTATGATGGGAGAAAATAGTTTCCAATACTTACTAGCTGTGAATTACCTCCTTTGCTACATGTGCTTTCTCAGCATAAGCCCACTTCCCTCTGGACTCTGTATATACTATTGAGAAAGAGTTACTGATTTTTTTGGGGGGTATTTGGGGTGGATTACCACCTTGGTAAATATCCCTTTTTAAAAACTACATAAGTCCAAGTTAAAATATGATGACCACTCTACATCAAGAAACAGCCCAGGGGAGGTCTGTTACCTATAGCATTAAAAAAGACTTTCTCCCTAAACTCCTGGGGCTTGTCCCTTCTCTAGAAGCCTAAAGAAATGTAACATCCATGCCCCAGATTCTTGACTCATTGGTGAAAGTGGGAATTGGGATAGTCATTTCAGGGCCTATACTGCACATATAAGCTATAGGGAAGGAACCATGAATGTAAAGTTATAGAGAAAATGGCATAATCGAAGAGAAGCTCTAAGAGTAAATGGTATAAAATGGGATCAAAATCAATTGATATTTGTAATTAGAACAACCATATCCTCCATTAAGACTGGGAAAAAGTGGGGTGTGTTTTCAAAAGAGTTGGTAGCATACAATTGGGGGAAAGGGGATCTTATGACTTTTGGCTTCACTTTTGTTGTTTGTTTGTTGTTTTTTTGTCAATGAAGTTGCTATGTTACAGGAGTTTGGGTAAGTCCTCTGCTTAAAAGAAATGTAATAGGAATGAAATGGATAACTTGAGTAAAGAAGAAAAAGTTTGGAAATGATGTTGTGGGGTATTCAACAGAAAGTTAATCTAGGAAGAGTAGTAGGAGACTAACATAATAGTAAAAATCCTATTTAGGTGATATGATGTAAATATGTAGTAGACCCAATAAACATCTGCATTTAACAATGGATTGTTTCTTGACATAGAGTGGTCATCATGTTTTCACTTGGACTTAAGGAGTTTTTAAAAAGGGGTATTTACTAAGGTGGTAATCCACCCCAAACACCCTGCCCCCAAAAAATCAGTAAGTCTTTCTCAATAGTATATACAGAGTCCAGAGGGAAGTGGGCTTATGCTGAGAAAGCACATGGAGCAAAGGAGGTAATTCACAGCTACTAATTATTAGAAACCCTTTTCTTCCATCATAGATTACCCACAGAATTCCCCCTAGGTTTGGTGTAGCTTCTTTTCTAAGTTCTTCAAAATGCTTTGAATCTGTATCCAGTCCATCCTTGGTTCCTCATGCAGACACTGTTGACAGCTATTCTTGGAGTGGACAGGGAGTATAATAAAGAGTAAATTCAGGGTCAAACTTTCAAAAAGTGTGTGCAGTGATACAAGAATGCAAGGAACTCAAGGTTAGAGAGGATCTTGAAAATTTGAACTGAGAAGCAATGGGTCTTTGCTTGGTGACTAGAGAACTAGTAGCCTTGGAATCAAGGTCTGCCTCTGACAAATACTGACCCTTGTGACCCTAGACAAGTGACTTAAGCTCTCAATGCCCTCAAGAAATCTTTCTTTATTGACACCAGTGGCTGTAATTCAGAGTATTTACTCAGATCTTCTCCCTCCATTACTTGGTAATCCTTTATTTCATTAAAGTTCCACTTCCTCCCCGCCCCACCCCATCCCCAAATTTAATACTTAACTTTCCTTTAGTATAGTCTTGCTTGTAATCCATTCTCTTTTGTTTTCTGGAATATTGTATTGCTAGGTCTTCTCTAGAAGTAATTACAAGTTTTTATGTGATCTTGACTGTGGCTTCTTGATATTTGAACTTAATTCTTCATATTTAAAATATTTCTGGATTTTCTCTATGAGATTCCTAGGTGTTTTCCTTTTAGGATTTCTTTCATTAGATATCCACTGGATTCTTTCTATTTTAATTTTCATTCTGGTTCTAATATGTTTAGTCAATAAATATTAATTAAGCACCTTCTATATTCTAGGCACTGTGTTGTGTTGGCAATATAAAGAAAGGTAAAATAGTAAATAATTAATATAAGGAAGGCATTAAGAAAGATTTGGGAACAGATTTCTGCAAAAGGTGACCTTTTAGCTGGAACTGGAAGGAAGTCAGGAATCAGATATGAGGAGGTAGGGCATTCCAAGCATGAAGGATAGCCAGTGACAATGCCCAGAGTCAGGAGATAAGGATCTTTTTGGAGGAACAGCAAGGAGGACAGTGTCACTGGATCAGAGAGTAGGTGGAAGTAGGACATGTAAGAGTCTTGGAAAGGTAGGGTGGGCTTGGTAATAAAGTATTTTGAACACCAAATAGAAATATTTGATATTGGAGATGATAGGGAGCCATAGGAGTTACTGAGTAGGAGAATGTTGACATGATTTGGTTTGATCAGTGAAAATCACTTTGATGACTGAGTGAAGAATAGACTAGAGTGGAGAGAGACATGACAGGGAGACAAAATGACAGGCTATTGCAACAGTCCAAAGGTGAGGCTTTAGGGAGGTGATGTTTAGACAGTTTTCATTTGTAATTCCTTGAAATATAGTATCTAGGCTTCTTTAATAGCTGACAGTTTTTAGTAGTTTCCAGTAGATGTTTTCGAGGACAGTTGTTTCTGATAGGAGATGCCTTTTATTCTGCTATTTTTCATTTTGATTTTGTTTTAGTATTTCATTCTGATTTTTCTGTTTTAATCTAATTTTCAAGTAGTCTGTTTTCTTGAGTATGATTTTGCACCTCCTAGGCTAAGCTGTTTTTTTCTTCTAATTCTTTCCTTTATAGCTCTCATTTTCCTTTCCTTAGTATTTCTTCTAAATCTCTTATTTCATCTAGATCACTTTTAAAATTCTTACTTTATTTTTTCTAGTAATTCTAGTTTGTGGCAAATCTGTGATTGTCTTTGAGGCTTTGATTAAAGATGAACCAGAATTGTTCCCTTCTTCTAGGTTTTCATAATTAATATCCACGGTTCCACATGATTTTTCATGATTGTTTTCTTGTGTTTACTCATTTATTTCCTAAATTGCAATTTTGTGAATTGGCCAGGCTCTATACACTTCTGGAAGGAATGGGTTAAGCATTCTTTGGTACTGAACTGTATTATCTATGGTCTGAGTAATGATTGCTATGTTCTTCAAAGACTTCAGAGCATTACAGTCAGCACACTGAGCCAGGTAGTCAATGTCAGGTGAGAAAGAGGTGGGTTGAACTGAGTTGATCTATGCCAGCAGTATTGGGATAGTCTATATGAGCTATATCCGATTCCTGACTTTCCCTGCTAATCCTAGCTGCACTCGCTTTAGACCCTTTTTAGCACATGAGCAACATGATTGCAAACTCTAGACATCTTTGGCTAGAACCTAGTTTAATCTTCAACTTTCATATGCCCACCAAACAGTAAGAGTTCTCTAGTTCTCCCCTATTCTGTGTCATGGAAGGCATCTATGTCTATGCTCCTTGGGTGTGGTTTTCTAGATAAATCCTTACCTAGTGCTTCATGCAGAGATTGGAATTGGAAAAATGCACTTACCACAGTTTCACTTTGAATTTATTAATCATTGCTTGGCCAAGTGTGCTTTTTATCCTTGATGTAGTATTTGTAAACAAGCTAGGTTTTTCTGCTTCCTTTCATTCTGCGTATTGAAGGCAATAGGCTGAATAACTCTCTAAGATGATTAGTTGCAGATACATTGCTGATCTTTGTTAGTAAGGGGAATTTCCTCATTGAAAGTTCCCTAGACCATTGAAATAACATTATCTGGATTAAAAAAAAAAGAATATTGAATCAAGATTTTGAAGATGGCCTAGGAAAGAAAGAAGTAGTATAGCAGCAACAGGAGATTGCAGCAAGACTAGATTTAGGTTGTTTTAGGAATAACAATTTAGCATTGGTTTGGAGGATTGAAGAGGCATATATCTATAGGGCAGGGAGACCAATTAGCTAGGAGGTTATTGAAGTAGCCTAAATAGATGTGATTAGGGCTAGCACTAGGTTAGAGAGTGTATGAGCAAGAGAAGGGAATGGTTATGAGATTATGGAGGGAGAATTGATAAACCATTCCAACTGATAGGATATGAAGGAAAGGGGGATAAGAATTGTAGTGTCATATATGTATATCTGGAAAGTACCTTAGAAGATATTGAGTCCAACAATCATATTCTACAGATGAGGAAATTGATGCACACAGAAGTTAAATGACTTTTGCAGCATCAACAAATGTTTATTAAGCACTTACTATGTGCCAGACTCTATGCTCAGTACTGGCAATACAAAGAAAAGCAAAAAAAAAATCATAATTTCATAGGAGAGAAAATGTATAAATGACTATGTACAAGAAAGATATATATGTATATATATATACACACACACACACGTATTAAATGTATGTGTATATATAATGTGTGTATGTATGTATATATAACATAAATTATATATAATAACATATAACCAATATTTATATAACAAAACATATATAAACACATATGACATATATACATATAACATATAACATAAATATATATATATATAACATATATATTTTATATATATAAAATTGGAGATAATTTCCATTAAGGAGGACCAGGAAAGGCTTCTTGTAGAAGACTGAACTTTAGCTGAGATTTGAAGGAAGCCAGGGAAGCCATGAGGTAGAGATGAGGAAGGAGAAAATTCCAGGCATGAGAATTAGCAAAGAAAATGCTTAGAGTGGGAAAATGGAATTTTTGTGAGAGTGTTATACAGCTAATAATCAGGCTAAGCAAGGTTTGAATGCAGGTGTTCCTAATTCCAAATATATAGGAATTCAAATATGTGAAATATTTGGGGATACACTCTGCTAAAAGAAAGGGGTTCAGAGTTGATTTAAGTTTCTGAGATAGAGAAAACAGTATTTGAAATGAATGATGTGTTGTAAGAGGTATAGATTTCTGACCCTCAAATTCATTGTTCTTTCCATTAAATCATGGTTCCTCTCACCTAGCAAAATATATAGGTTGTGTCCTTTTAGACTGAGTAATTTCAAGGGAAATACAGGTGAATTCAAATGTTGTCATTACTTGGGAAAAAATTCAGTTTAGTCAATTTACTTACTCATTCCCAACTAGTTGGTTTTTTTGGGGGGACTGGCAAGGGGGGATAGGTTATTTCCACTTCAGATATGCTAAACTTGAAAAGCTTAACAGTGATCCAGGTGGAAGTGCCCAGTCAACAGCTGGTGACATGGGACTGGCATTCAGGAAAGAGGTGAAGACCAGATATATAGACTTTGGACTTATACAGATAGATATGATAATTGTACTACTTAAAATGAACCAATCCCATACATTTTTTCAACAAATTGTATAGGAAATATTTACTTCAGTCATTATATTACCTTAAGTAAGTATCTCAGGTGGACCTTCCTTTTCACTGGTTTTTAATTTATGGTAAGTAATGTTTTAGAGTGATGCTCTAGTAAAGAAAACATTAAAAGCGATAGATGGAAATCCTGGCAGCATTTTCAAGAGAGGTCAAAGAACTTCATCAATCTCTTTACCTCTAACAACATGCAAATGTAATTAATAAATGGAGAGTGCACCAGATGGAAAGTATGCTTTTCCCATTATAAATATTACGTTCTCAGTGCTCCACAGAAGGAACATAAATACAGATTCGTTTTTTCTCCCTTTGATTTCAGACTGATCCAGCTTGATGTAATATGGTTGCCAGCATATAGATTCACTTGAACATAACTACCGCTGCTGTCAAATAATTCATGTTACTAATGCAGAACTTGGCACCAGGTAGGGTATTTTTTTTGTCCTTTTTTTGTCAGAGCTTTTATTCTACCCAATGGCTCATTGATGGATTGTCAAAGAGCGTTCGTTTAGCCTGTGCTGTAAGTCTTTTTTTTTTATCCACAACTGGACATGTGCTGCCATCAGCATATATGTTGCCATTCCTTTTTTATGGTTTTGGCTAATAGCCCAATATAATAAGAAAAATTATATTAATTCATAAGATTTTGATGATGAAGGATGCTTTTAGCTTAGAGAAATGGAACTATACTTTCCTATCATTCAATAAATGCCATTTTATGTTACTTTGGGATAAAACATTATTATTATGCAATTCAGATTTTACATTCCCTAATTAACTATATCTTCCCTTCCATCCCCATATTTTAAGGGATTTCATAGTTGTAGATAGAGGTGTTGCAGAGACACTGTGGCCATTATAATTCTGGAGCCATAACTCTTTATTTCTAATCCATATTCAGTAACATAGAGCCATAAATAGAATGAGGCTTTGTTTTAGGGCATTGAAATTTTGGGGGAGGAGCAGTTTTCTCTGTAGTAGAACCTACTTCTAAGATTCCTTGTCCTGGAAACTGCACCTCATCTTGTGTTCTGTAGGTGGTATGGGTCACAAGTGCTCCTATATAACTTACTGGGGAATACCCTTCCCCTTCCTGCAGTGATACCCATAACAGGTCTGTCCTCTGAGCTTCCACCTCCACATACCAGATAAATTTACCACAAGAGCAAGTTACTCAATTAATAATCACATTCTATGATTTATACCACATCTTTTACCTAGTCTTTTCTTTCATTCCTAATTTAAAGGTATGGATAATATTTCATAATTCTATGCACTATACAACCACTGCCAAAGTAGATATATGTCTTCAGGTGTCACTTTTTTTCTCTTGATATAATATTCTATTTTGTGATAACTGATTTATTGTTACTATGATATCTTTATAAAATCAAATTAAAATTAAAAAAGAAAAAGTTTTAGATTTATTTTCTCATATAGGAAACACTTTCTCAGAACTTTATTTACTTGATTCATAAATTTTGGAAGGTTCTATCGCCTACAGGCACATTTCAAAGAAATGTAAAATGAAGTATCATAAGTGACTAATGTATAATTATTATTATCCAATCTTCATAGCATATGAGGGTACAGACAGTGGTATAGGAAATAGTTGCACAATTGTATTGACTGATCATGTCTATAATGAATATTAAATTACAAATCTGTTCAGTTACTTGACTATCTTGGTCCTGAGGATAACCTAACTGGATCTATTTAGTAATGACTGATCAATTTCTTGGCAACCATTTTTTTTATTGTGGCTGAAACAATTGATTTAATTAGATGTTTTAAATTATGATATCATATATACCCCATCTTGAATTCACTATTCAATCAAATTCTCTCAAAAAAATTTATATCTAAGTTCTTATGCTTATAATATGAGACTTACCAACAAAAAGCCAGGACAACAAGAGAAAAATGGTCTGAGTTATAAAACTCATCAATACTAATTTGAATCTGACCTCCATGGTTCTGTGTAACTTTTGCTTAATTCACTAAGCTGATTTAAAAATTCAGACTTTACCATGTCCACTATATGCATTAAGTGAAAAAGTTCTGCTTATTAACATAACTAACCTTTTATTTTTCTAGAATGTTTTCCTTGAATTAATATGCATCAGAAAATTAGGCATAAAAGTTCATGGTTTTCTTTCCTTCAACCAGTGTAAGCCTTTGTCTGACTTCATTTTATAAGCATATCCATTATTTTTTACCTACAGATTTTTTTGTTCATTAAGCAAACATTTGCTGAGCATCTACAGTGTGTAAGGCACGATATGATGGTCTATAATAGTCATGAACAATCAGGAACATACAGGTCTTGCCTTCAATGAGCTTCTTAGAGCATCCTGATGGTTGTCAAGAACCCTTTTACTTTTGCTATATCTTTAAATGACATTTCCATTTGACATTAATTAAATATAGATACACAATTAAATATGTGTACATATATGTATATTCTGATGTTAATTTTAAAAAATTATATATGATATTGTATAATGTATATAGTAGATTAGATATTTATGTTTCTAGTAACTTTGACTTTCTTTAAAAAAAACCTTTAGTTTATGATGTCCATCCAAACTTTTATGGTTTTATACTCTTCTTGCAAGATCGTGACATTCAATAATTTAAAGTTCATTAGAACCTTATATAATAACATTATAAAACTTGATTTAGCATTAAGTATGTAACCTTCTATATTATCTTAATGAGTACTTGGGTATCTCTGGGAAAGATAGTTACAGAAAGTGACCAAAAGTCATTCATGAGACTGTGGACAGATGACTTCATATTTCTGGCCCTCAGTTTCTTCATCTCTAAAAGGAGAGGCTTAGATTAAATTATCTCTAAGGCCCCCTACAGTTCTAAATGTTATAAGCACCCTGTGAGTTATGACTTCATAATCAAACCAAATGGACCATGTTGGCAACATTAAACTAATATTATGCATTGCTTTACCATAAAAATCCTTGACTGGGACTATATCTGTGTCTACACAATGCATTTGGAAAAAAAGGAAAAGTGAATTAAGTAAGTGAGCATGGAATGTATTGGGATACAGTGTTGGGCTTAGAGTCAGATGAGCTGAGTTCAAATCCTAGCTTTGCCACTTACTACTTATGTGACCTTAGGAATATCAATTAACCCTTAGGAGGGGTTTCAGTTTTATAGTAAAAGTGAGAGATAATCCATTCTGAAAGCACAGTAACTATTTAATGTCAAAAGATCCAAGAGATTCCAAACACATTGGGTGGACTCCCTATGGAGAATTTAAAGGAGAACATAAAACAAGAGGTATCAATGGGTTGTAATCTGCACCATTGGAGAAGTCAATATCATAATCTTAAGAAATAACAATTGGAAAGCTATCTTTAGAGGTTTAAATTCTGTAACCATCTATTTCTATGAAAAGCATCATGGTGTAGTACTGAATAGAAAGTAGGTTTTGGAATCATGAAGACATTGGTTCAAATCCTCTCTTTTGAGATAACTTGGTTGTGTGACCGCAGACAATTCAAGTCTCCAGAGCTCCAGGTAGTTCTCTAAAAGTTAGTCACTCAATAAACATTTATTATGCACCTACTATTTTCTAGGTGCTGCGCTAATTCTTGTAGATACGAATAAAGACAATAGATAGTCCTTGCACATAAGGAGCTCACAATCTAATTAGAAAAGATAACACATAAAAAGAAGCTGAAAAGATGGGAGGTATTTGTGGGGAGCAAAGATATCCATTGTTAGCATTCTTTTGACATGTTATGCAGTTTGACTTCATAGATACAGAGCTGAACCTGGAGTCAGGAATACCTGGGTTCAAGTTCTATCTCTGACAATATTTATTGTGTGACTGACTCAAGGCAAGTCAATGTCTCACTGTCCTATAGGTAACTCTCTGAGTTACTGATCTGCATGAGCCAGGGGAGTCCAGGCCCCAGAGTTTCACTCACTGATGAAATCACAAGTCTGCACCTACCTTCTTCTTTTCCACCTCTCCCTCAACCAAAAAACATATCCTCATTTCTAAGTTTTCTTTTCAGATTAAACTCCCTGCTGGGATTTAAAAAAAAAATACTTATATGCCAATGGTCATATCAATTACTGAAGCCAAAAAAAAAAAGAGAACTGAAACACAAACTTGATGATTGTGAAATAACTTCTTAAAACTGCTTTTGTAAGTCTTTTTTTTTTAATGAGCTGAATTTTCTGCTATGTATTGCAGTATCTACATTAAATGAAATGAAGTTAAATGACATTTAAACTTTTCTATAAACTTTTACAAAAGTTAAAGAAATTCCTTACAGTATAGTAAATATTATATCTATATAATGAGGCAGATATTTTGAATGTAGTCCATATATAGCCACTGTCTTTCCATGGATTTTTGTTCTTCAAATACTTCAAGATATAATATATAATACATAAATAATATTAATATGAGGTTACAATAAATAGTTTTATTATGTTCCAAAAATAAGTCAATACAACATAGTTTCTAGAATGTCTTGTAGTAGAATGAAGTAACATGGCACACTGGAAAGATTGCTGGATTTATACTCAGAGGATTTGGGTTCAATCTCTGTTCTAGTACTTACTAGCTTTCTCACCCTCAATAATTCATTGACACACCCTAGGCTTGAGTCTTCTCAACTTTTAAACGATGAGATAGAACCAGATGACTTCTAGAGACCTTTACAGGTTTAAATCTATGATCCTGAGACTGGTCTATAATTAATTTAAAAACAAAATATTGTTTGGGTTCTTTTTAATTTTGTCTGAAATTCCTCCATCTACATGATGATTTCAATTAAATTTATCAGTAAGAATTTCTACTGAGTATAGTTGAATGGATAAAGAGAAAACACTATTTGAGTGAGTATCATGAAAGAAATAGCTTCTTAACTACGACAGACTGGTTATTTTTGAAAATCTGCTTTCTTTTTTCCTCTTTTATTACTTTTTAATTTTTTTATTAATTTACTTTCAGTTTTCAACAATCACTTCCATATGCTTTTCAGTTTCAAATTTTTCCCCCTCCCTTCCCCCTCCTTCCCCAAGACAGTGTGCAATCTGATATAGGTTCTATATATATATTCCTATTAAACATATTTTCACATTAGTCATGTTATAAGGAAGAATTAGAACTAATAGGAGGAACCACAAGAAAGAGGAAACAAAACAAAACAGAAGAAAAAAAAAGAGCAAATAGCATGCTTTGATCTGTATTCAAACTCCGTGTTCTTTGTCTAGATGTGGATAGCATTTTCCATCATGAGACTTTTGGAGATGTCTTAGATCCTTGCATTGCTGAGAAGGGCTAAGTCTATCAAAGTTAGTCATCACACAATGTGGCTGTTAGTGTGTAAAATGGTCTCCTGGTTCTGCTCACGTCACTTAGTATCAGTTCATAAAAGTCTTTCCAGGTTTTTCTGAAGTCTGCCTGTTCATAATTTCTTATAGCACAGTAATATTCCATTACATTCATATATCACAACTTGTTCAACCATTCCCCAATTGATGGGCATTCCCTCAATTTCCAATTCTTTGTCCCCACAGAAAGAGCTGCCATAGATATTTTTGTACATGTGGGTCTTTTTCCCATTTTTATGATCTCTTTGGGATAAGCCCTAGAAGTGCTATTGCTGGGTGAAAGGGTATGCACATTTTTATGGCCCTTTGGGCATAGTTCCAAATTCCTCTCCAAAATGGTTGGATCATTTCACAACTCCACCAACAATGCATTAGTGTTCTAATTTTCTTACGTTTTCTCCAACATTTATCATTTTCCTGTTTTGTCATGTTGGCCAATCTGATAGATGTGATGTGGTACCTCAGAGTTGTTTTGATTTGCATTTCTGTAATCAATAGTGATTTAGAGTATTTTTTCAGATGATCATATGGCTTGTTAGTTTTGTTGTTGATATGATCAATTATGCTGATAGTTTTTCTAATATTTGAACCAGACCTGTATTCCTGGTATAAATCCTGCCTGGTCATAGTGTATCATTATTGTGATAATTTGCTGTGATCTATTTGCTAATATTTTATCTAAAATTTTTGAATCTATATTCATTAGGGAAATTGGTCTATAATTTTCTTTCTCTATTTTGAATCTTCCCATTTTACATTTCAGCAACATGTTTGTATCATAAAAGGAATTTGGTAAGACTCCTTCTTTGCCTATTTCCCTAAATTGTCCATATAGAATTGGAATTAATTATTCTATAAATGTTGGATAGAATTCGCTTGTAAATTCTTCTGGCCCTGGAGATTGTTTTCTAGTGACTTCATTGATGGCTTGTTCTATTTTTTTTTTTCTGAGATGGGGTTATTTAAGTTTTTTACTTCCTCTTCTGTAAATCTGGGCAATTTATATTTTTGTAAATATTCATCCTTTTTAGTACGATTGCCAAATTTATTCACATACTGTTGGGCAAAACAGCTCCTAATTATTATTTTAATTTCCTCTTCATTGGTAGTGAATTCACCCTTTTCATTTTTGATACTTATAATTTTGTTTTCTTCTTTCTTTTTTAATTAAATTAAATAAAATTTTATCTATTTTATTTTTTTCGTAAAACCAGTCTTTAGTTTTATTTATTAGTTCAATAATTTTCTTAATTTCAATTTTCTTAATTTCTCCTTTGGCTTTCAGTGTTTCTAATTTGGTATTTAATTGGGAATTTTTAATCTGTTATTTTTCTAGTTTCTTTTTTTAGTTTCATGCCCAATTCATTGATCTCCTCTTTTTCTGTTTTATTCATGTAAGCATTTACAAATATAAAATTCCCCTAAGAACTACTTTCTCTGAATCCCATAAGTTTTGTTATGTTGTCTCATTATTGTCATTCTCTTGAATGAAGTTATTGATTATTTCTATGATTTCTTGTTTGACCCATTTATTCCTTAGGATTAGATTATTTAGTTTCCAATTAATTTTTAGTCTATCTTTCCATGGCCCTATATTACATATAATTTTTATTGCATCATGATCTTAAGAGAGTGGATTGGATTGTGAGGTTTTTATGCCCTAGTCCATGGTCAGTTTTTGAGTGTGTGCCATGCACTGCCAAGAAAAAAGTATGTTCCTTTCTATCACCATTTAATTTTCTTCAGAGGTCTACCATGTTTAACTTTTCTAAAATTCTGTTCACCTCTTTAATTTCCTTCTTGTTTATTTTGTGGTTAGATTTATCTAGTTCAGAGAGGGGGTAGTTGAGGTCCCCCACTAGTATAGTTCTGTTGTCTATTTCTTCCTGTAACTCCCTGAACTTCTCCTCTAAGAATTTGGGTGCTATACCACTTGGTGCATATATGTTTAGTAGTGATATTACTTCATTGTCTATGGTGCGTTTTAGCAGGATGTAGTTTACTTCCTTATCTTTTTTAATAAGATGTATTTTTGCTTTTGCTTTATCTGTGATCAGGATTGCTACCCTTGCTTTTTTTTTTTTTATTTCAGCTGAAGCATAATATATTCTACTCCAGTCTTTTACCTTTACCCTGTGTGGGTCCTTCTGTTTCAAATGTGTTTCCTGTAAACAAAATATTGTAGGATTATGGTTTTTAATCCATTTTGCTATCTCCTTCCATTTTATGGGAGAGTTTATCCTATTCACATTCAGTTATGATTACTATCTGTGTCTTTCTCTCCATCCTATTTCCCCCCTGTTTATGCTTTTCTTTCTCCTTTCTCCCTTTCCCTCCTCACTAGTGTTTTGCTTTTGATCACTATGTCCCTCAGTCTCACCTCCCTCAGTCCCCCCTCCTTTCTATTAGTTTTCTCCCTTTTCTTTCCCCTTTTCTTTCCTGCTGCCCATAGGGCAAGTTAGATTTCTATACCTAACTGATTATGCTATTCCCTCCTTGAGCCAAATCCCATGAGAATGAGGTTCAGACAATGCTCTTCTCCCTCCCTTCTTTCCCTCTACTGTAATAGGTTTCTGTGCCTTTTCCTGTAATATAATTTACCCTTGTCTGCCTCCACCTTTCCTTTTCTCCCAGTACAATCTCTTAATTAGATTTGATTAATCCACTTACTTAGATCCATTTAACCCACTTAATTAGATTTTTTTATCATTATATCAAAATCAACTTATACCCATCCCCTCTGTTTATGCATACCCCTTTCAAATGGTGTAATAACACTATAGGTCTCAACAGTTACAAGTGTCATATTCCCTTGTAGGAGTGTAAACAGTTTTCCCTTATTAATAATATGTTGTTGTTTTTTATCTGTCCTGTTTACCATTTTATGTCTTTCTTGAGTCTTGTGTTTGAAGATCACATTTTCTGTTGAGCTCTGGTCTTTTTGTCAGGAAGGTTTGAAAGTCCCCTATTTCATTGAATATCTATCTCCTCCCCTGAAAGATTATGCTCATTTTTACTGGGTAGTTGATCCTTGTTTGTAATACAAGCTCCTTTGCCTTATGGAATATCATATTCCACATCCTATGATCTTTTAATGTAGCAGTTGCAAGGTCCTGCATAACCCTGACTGTGGTTCCATGATATTTAAATTGTCTTTTTCTGGCTGCTTGCTGTATTTTCTCTTTGACCTGGTAATTTTGGAATCTGACCTGTATATTCCTTGGCATTTTCAACTTGGGATCTCTTTCAGGAGGTGATCTGTGGATTCTTTCTATGGCTATTTTACCCTCTGGTACTAGGACCTCAGGACAGTTTTCCTTGATGATTTCCTGAAAGATGTTATCCAGGCTATTTTTTTTCATTGTGATTTTCAGGTAGACCAATAATTTTTAAATTGTCTCTCCTGGATCTATTTTCCAGGTCAGTTGTTTTACCAATGAGATATTTTACATTTTCATCTTTTTTTTATTCTTTTGTTTCTGTTTGACTAATTCTTGCTCTCTCATAGAGTTATTAGCTTCCACTTGCCCAATTCCAATTTTTAACAAATTGTTTTACTAGGTTTTCTACCTCCTTTTCCATTTGCCCCCCCCTTTTTTAAAGGAGTTCTTCTCCTTAGTGAGTTTTTGTGCTTCCTTTTCCATTTGTCCAACTCTGTTTTTCAAGGAATTGTTTTTTTCAATGCGCTTTTTTTTTTTCCATTTGGCCAATTATATTTTTTAAGGACTTGCTTTCTACAATTAATTTTTGGCCTTCCTTTTTGGAGCTATTGACTCTCTCCTGCATACCTCTCATTTCTTTTCCCAATTTTTCTTCTACTTCTCTTATTGGACTTTTAAAATTCTTCTTGAGCTCTTCCAAGAAGGATTTTTAGGTTTCAGACCAGTTCATATTCCCTTTTGAGGTTTCAGTTATGGGTTTGTTGACAATGTTGTCCTTTTCAGACTTTCTGCCTTGATCTTTATTGTCCCAATAATAAGAATCTATGGTCATTGTACATTTCTTTTTGCTCATGGTGTTTGCTTATTTCCTGACCTTTAAAATAATTGAGCTCTCCTGTTGGGGAGCAGGGAGCACTGACCCAAGCTCCTTGTGCTGTGAGCCCAGGGCACTGGTCACTGGCTTTGTGTGCTGTGGCCTCAGATGCTGGCAGCTAGAGGTTGTAGGGTTGTGGAAGCTTAACTGGTGTTGGGCTGGAATCAGCAACACTGAAGCTCTAGGGATAGGGGTGAGGAGTCTGGCCCCTGGAGGATGCCTGCTCACCTGGGCCTTTTGTTCCTTTCTTTGGCTCCTTGAAGATGGATGTTTTGCTGCTGTAGGATGTTTCCCCACCTGGAGCTTTCCCTCTTGTAGTTGTGCTTCCCAGAGTTTTGCTGAGGCAACAGGAGACTTGGCTGCTGGAGAACACTGTTGCACGTGGTGGTTTTCCAAGCTGGTTTCCACTGGTTCGGATAACCTCCTGAATACAGGATGTATTTAGAAATGAAGGCTATTTAAAAACAAAAACTCTAATAAAACATTTAAAATGTAAATTATAAAGGTAATACAATGATACTCTAATGTGAAGAGGGCTCATGCTCTGATCATTTGGGGAATTTCCTCCAGTGATGCCAATCACAATCTAAACATGCCTGCCCATTCTTTGTGACTCTTATATATGTCCTTATGCAACTTCACAAAAGATCCATCTAACATGTTGGAGGCATCCTTTGACTTTTCCTGTCAGCAATAGATTACCTGTAAAAGTTTCTGACTGTACACTTGTAATCCTTTTTCCTTGTCATATGAACAGTGTATTTTCTCTTCCTGTCATACAACTTTTTTGAAGATCCTCATTGGTTATATGTTTAAATCTGCTCAAACGTCTATAACCACCATGGCCCCTCCATTGTTTTCCGTGTAATATTTATTTTTAATTCTTCAAAGATTGCTACACTCCATTCCTTGTTGTTATACAGAAAAAAAAAATGGATGGGTGCTGGTAATAAAATGATGGACTTTTGTTTATGTGAAAAATTTGTGGTAATTAAAAAAGCTTTAAAATTTCTGTTTGGAAGACAAGCCAACTTTTCTTCTCCTATCCAACACTAGGCCCAACTCACAGGCCATCTGGACTGTCATACATATTTACAGATGGCATCTAGAGTTTGTCCATTCAAATCCATAATGTAATTTGGGCAGTAAACATTCTTCACTAACTTGGTTTTTCCTCTGTGAATAGTGAAACTCCTTTGAGTTGTTATAAATATGTACCGGAAGGCTCTTCAGTTTATTGAGGCTGGCATCTAGAAGCATGAACCCAGTGGCATCTAGAAGCATGAACAAAGGACATCATCATCCACATCCTTTTAAACTAAGACTCTGAGCTGCATTTTCTCCATCATGGTGACGATCATCATTGACAACCCTACATCTCCCTGTTTTATACCTCTCTTGATACTTATGATCTAAGTGCTATTGAACAAGTTATTTCTGTTCTTATGTCTCTCAAAGAATCTTGAATAATTTTGATTTGTATATGGGAGACATCTTGTTGGAAAAGAGTCTTTGAGTAGGTGTTTTGTTTTACCAAATTAAATATGTTTTTCATACCCCCTCACAACAGACAAAACAAAATCTTATGTTCTCAAGATCTTTGTCAGTTATGAATTGGTAAAGATGCTTTCTGGGGCAGCTAGGTGGTGCAGTGGATAGAGCACCAGGCCTGGATTAGGGAAGATCTGAGTTCAAATTTGGCCTCAGATACTTACTAGCCATGTGACCTTGAACAAGTCACTTAAGCCCTATTTGCCTCAGTTCCTCATCTGTAAAATGGGAAAACACTGGAGAAGGAAATGGCAAACCACTCCAATATCTTTGCCAAGAAAGGGTCACATAGAGTTGGACACAAGTGAACAACAGTAGTAAACAAAAAAAACAACAAAAACAAATAAACCAACAAACAAAAAACCAACATGTATTCTAATGTTGAATACTGCTTGTGAAAAGCTTTCTTATGCCTTACTAATATATTCATTGAGGTACTCTCAATTGGTATTAAAAATAAACTGATTTGTATAAAGATTTTATATGATGGGAGAACAAGTATATTTGAGAATATTTTTAATGTTTTCTCTGTAATATTTTTTTACATAAAATCTAAATTTTTTACCATTCCTTTATTATTTTCCCCTTCTTCAAATGGCATGCATGTAAGTTACTCATCACCTTAAAAACTATTTATACTCTGCCTCAGATCATACATGTGTATGTGTATATCTATATCTATATACACATATATATATACTCACAAATGTATATACACATACACATGTATATATATTATCTGTATCATACACATGTGTTTGAGTATGTATAATGCACACATATTCATTATATAAACATATATACACATATGTACATGTATTGTGTGTGTATGTGTGTGTGTATACACACACTCACATATACACTTGATACAATTTGACCATTTTCCTCATCTTTATCTTTCTCAGTATTATTTCGTCTTCCCTGGCAAACACATTTGAGATTTTGATATTAGGGCCCAAGCATGGGTGTTTCCAGTGCTCTTGTTGGCAAAAGCAGTTTGATGTAATAACCTTTACAGATATTTTCCATTTTTATCCTATTAAATTTTTTCTTCCATTTTAAAGTTTAAGTACCCTCAGTAGAACTTTGCTTAATAAAATGTGTTGGCAAGTTTTCCTTGATCAGGTCTTACCCTCCGTTTCTTCTTTCTAATATATGAAACCATGCTGGTCATCATTGTGTTTCATCTTTCATAAGAATGTTTAAATGAATTTATATTCTAAAGTGGCATGCCTGTGACAACCTCTGTCAAACCTCAAGTAAGATTTTTGCTGACTAGGCACTTTCCTGCCTCTACCTTCTTGGTGTGTAGCAGATTGACAAAGTTTAAACTTCCATATAAAATTATTGTAATTGTTTCCAATATTTATGTAATAATGCATGATCAAGTTGTTTCATTTTTACACTATAATTTTTCCCCATTATACTTCTGCTTTTTGGGGGTTTATAATTTTTTTTTTCTTTTGATTTATGGAATCAAACAAGCATTTCTATTGCCAATAGAAAAGATGATCGCATATGAAATTGTAAATCTACTATGTACAATTTGCTATTCCTTTCAAATATACAACAAAATTATCCTGTAGTTTTGTTTTACTTTTTTAAATTTAAATTTAATTACAATTTAACTTAAAATTAATTTAATTTAAATTTAAAAATAAATTTAAATTCTTTTTTCTTCCCTCCCTCCCACCCTAGAGATGGCTACCATTAGACATAAATAGGCATATGTATATTTGTAAAATATATAATATATAAATATTCATAATATATTATAAATATATTATTCTATACATACTTCTATTTATCAGTTCTTTCTCTGGATGAAGATAGCATCTTTCTTCATATAGGAAGAATACATAGGATATATATTAGAATATAACATTTATATTTATATTAGAATGTAATATATACTAACATATAACATAGAATTTAGGATAACTTTTTGGGGGGAGGGGCAATTTGGGTTATGTAACTTTCTCTGGGTCACACAGTTACTAACTGCTGGAGGCCGGATTTGAATTTGGGACTTCCTGACTCCAGGGCCCGTATTCTATCCACTACACCACCTGGGGTTGGGGTGGGTAACAGCAGAGAGCAACATGATTTGTCTACTCTTTACTGGTGGTTGAATGAGAGTCTCATCACATATAAGTGACATTGGCAGTTAGATGAAATAAAAGACATTGCAGATATTTGCCATTAGTAAACAGGTGTTATAGAGCCAGCAACAACAACCATAAATCAAGAGCTGCTCTGAGGCAGGGTGGAAGCAGGATTAAGACAAATGAAGCAAAGTAGTTATCTTTGAGGAGGGAGGTGTGGGAAAGGTATGTCACCTATGTGTAACCATCACCTGTGTCACCCCCTCTTCCCCTCATTTATTCACTCTTTTCTTCTCTGGATTTGACCTGGGATCTTCCTGACTCCAGGCCTGGTGTTTTATCCACTGTGCCACATGGCTGCTCTTTTCAGGAGGCTTTCCTTGTAATGTATCTAAATGGATCTTTAAATCCCAGGCTACAAAGTATAATCCTCCCTACCTCACCTACCTACTACTGACATCTCATTCCCCAGGGTGCATTAGGGTTGATTTCTTAACATGATGTTTTAAGAAGTGAAAGAGAAATAAATAATAAGTCTATATTTCAGGCCCTTTGTGAAGAATTTTTTCAAAAGGTTTTAAAGTTTTTTCAGAATACGCAGGAAAAAGATCTGAACCCTAGCTCTGCTTCTGTGTTACCCTATATGCCCCAAAATTTGTGATTCAAACTCTTTTCACACAAAAACAAGTGGTCTTTTAACCTGTTCTTCACTCAGTGTCCTCAAGTATACCACACCTCCTGGATAATAATAACATTGTTAATAATACTTAAACTATCTATGGTTTCCTGATGTGAGATACAACAAGGTACATACTGGAGTCAGCTGGTACCTGTTCTTGAGAGATGATTATTAAATTTTCATTGTGAGCATTTACACCTTGGAAATTGGCAAACACTTCCCTATCAGGAAGGGCAGGTAGGTGGTGCAGTGGATGGGGTGCTGCTCCTGGAAATAGGAAGACTTATCTTTATGAGTTCATATCTAGCCTCAGACACTTTTACCTTTTTGCCTCAGTTTTCTCATCTATAAAATGAGCTAGAGAAGGAAATGGCAAACCACTCCAGTATCTTTGCCAAGAAAACTCCAAATTGGGTCACAAAAAGTCAGACACAATTGAAAAATGATTGAACATATCAGGACTTAATTTATTGTTATGATTATCTAGAGTATAAGGAAATGATGAAGAAAATGTTAAAAATGCAATTTAAATTTCAAAATGTGTCATGCATACTTCACCCAAGCCCAGAGAGCCAGTTGTTAAACATTTAGAAGTATATCCCAGACACACCTGTGCACCACTGAAGATTCCAACCCTTCTATTAGTTGACATGCTTTGTGAAATCCTAGGTCTAAAAACATTGAACACCTGTTGGCCAGTCTGATCTATGGGCCTCTCAGAACTTCACTGGGCTCCTTCTTGGATGATAACTGAAAAGACCCTCACCAAAGCCCAATCAGACCAAGTATTCCATTTGTAGCATCTTGGAGAACCCAAGGTTGCCTTCATGCTACACTGAAATATTGGAGGACTCCAATGCAAGAATTCTGAGTACAGAAAAACATCTCTCACCCCAACATAAAATTTTTTTCAACTTTTTAATTACTTTTCAATGTATCTACAACATATAGAATTCCTCTTCAAGTAAAATGACTTTATTATTCTCATTTGAGAGATGATAGAATAGAGGCTCAGGAAGGTGGAGAATTATCCAGGTTCACATGGTCAACTCACAATAGAGCTGGGACCAGAAGAGGCTGGGACTGGCTGTGCAATACTTCCACGAAAAAAAAAGTAGCTTCAGCTTAACTCTGATGGGCCGCTGGGTGGCTCAGTAGATAGAGCACCAGGAAGACCTGAGTTTAAATCCAACCTTGTCTAAGGCCTAATAGCTGTGTGACCCAGGGCAAGTTACATATCCCTGTTTGCCTCAATTTCCTCAGCTGTAAAATGAGCTGGAGAAGGAAATGGCAAACTACTCCAGTATCTTTGTAGGGTTTAGAATTGAAAGGAATTTTTGAAATTATCTGGTTCAATTTCCTCATTTTCTGGATGAGGAAACTAAGGTCTAGAGAAGCAAAATAATTTACACAAGGTATTAAATGGAAGGGTCAGGATTTGAATCCACAACATTGGATCTATACCCAATGCTCTTTTGACTGTACCACAAAGCCTCAATGTCTGTGTCATCATTAAATGTGTTGAATAGTGATTATTGTTTCACTATCCTCTAAATATTACTAACCTTTCTAATTGACAAGATAAAAGATCCTATATCTTTGTGAATTTGACTGTTATACAATTTTGTCACTAATTTAATTTTCTTTTCAGGTACCATGGGTACAAAGAATACCTTCCATTAAATAGCATTTACTGAGGACTTTATAGTAGGGCCAGGGTCAAGACCATCAAGGTCTTTCATGGTGGAGATGTCCAAGGTTCTGATTGAACCTCCCCAGTTTGGGGAGTAGAGTAGGAATGGGGCTGTGGCTGAGAAATCATTGCTCAGTTCAGGGTCAGATTTTCAGCGTGAACAACTACATCCAAGAGTTAGACAAAAATTGAACTAAAAGGATAGAGTGTGGGGAGGGTGTCTGAAGAAGTTGACTTAAATCCAAAAATCAAAGCAAAATTGAAGAGAAGAGAGACAGTAATGGTAAAAGATGGTCTATGAGGTTTGGGTTTCAGTACTTCAGTACCTGGCTCCAAGAAGCTGTAGCATGAACAATGGCCACTAAATTCAAAAAAACCATCTTGGAAGATGTACTAAATTAGACTGAAGAAGAATTATGGGAGCATCTACCCCAAGTATGTGAAGACTTCCCCTGGTGAAATGGTCAGATGAGAACAATTCAGCAAGTGCCTTGGAGCATTCAGATCTTGACCATTCATTACTTCTCAGGTCATTACCAGTTGTCCTGACTTTTGTCTTGCTACTGGACTCCAATGACTCTGGAAGAGAGAGGGTGAGTCTGATAACTCTGTGCAGCTCCACCTCACTAAAATCCAGCTTACAAGGGAGTCAAAACATCACCCCATGATGTCATTGGTCCTCTTCAAGAACAAAGGATGAACAACAACAAACAATTGTGTTGTAAGAAATGATGAAGGGGATAGTTTCAGGAAAAAAAAAAACCTGGGAAGACTTACATGAGCTGGTGAAAGTGAAGTGAGCAGAGCTAGGAGTATATTGCACACAGGTAAAAGCAATACTGTCATGATGATCAACTCTAAAAGACTTAATAACTGATCAATACAATGATCCACCACAATTTGAAAAGACTCACAATGAAACATATGATCTGCCACCAGAGAGAGGATTGATGAACTATTTTCTTTCACTTTTTTTCTTTTTTTTCACAACATAGCTAATGTGAAAATGTTTTTCACGGCTTCATATGTAAGATGGATATCATATTTCTTGCCTTCTGAATGGGTGGGGGAGGGACTGAAGGAGGGAGGAAATTCAGAACTGAAAATAAAACTTTAAAAGTAAAAAAAAATAGCAAATTCATGAACTTCTCAAAAATTAATGGAGAGATATATGGTACTCATAAATGGGATGAAGCATATTAATAAGGAAGAATCATTCACAGTAAGTAACATAAGCACTATCATCATCGATGTGTAACAAGAGAAGAAGAAGAAGAAGAGGAGGAGGAGGAAGAGAAAGAGGAGGAAAAGAGGGGGAGGGGAGCAGGGGGAGGAGGTGGTGGTGGTGGTGGTGAATAAATATCAAGACTGAAGGATGGATAATGCATGGTTCCTTTGAGAGACACTTAACATTACCTAAGTGTAATAATATTTGGAGACCTAAAGGAAATAAACCAACACTTTAGGTAGATCCAAAAACCCAACTCAGCATTAACAATCATTAAAGCAACTGGTATTTTCTAGGCACTGTGGATACAAGACCAAAGGATAAAAATAGTTTCTTTACAAAATGAGTTTAAATTCTCTTGGGAGAGATAGAACATGCACACATCTAATTAAATATCACATAATATGAGTAGAGAGAGAGGCCACTAACAATTGAGGGGATGAGGAAAGTTTTCACATATCCTGAGATGAGTCATGAAGGAAGTTAAGGATTCTGTGAAAGAGAAGAAAGCAAGGAATGTACTTCAGGAATGAAAACAGCTTCTTTCTAGACTCACAGACAGAAGATGAAATGTTAAGTTCTAGGAATCAATAGTATTCCACTTTCCTGGATATCCACCATATATCCACCTTTGCTTGTAACGTAAACTCTTTAAAAGGGAGTAAGTCAACAAGCACTTATTAACCATTTGTGCTAAGTGCTACGGAAACAAAGTAAGGTGGGGAAAACATTTTCTTTTCCCTTAATGAGTTCATATTCTGATGGGGAGACAACATTCAAGTAATTCAATTCAATTCAATCAATAAACATTGATTAAGTGCTTACCATGTGTCAGGCATTCCTATGCATATAGCAGATAAACTATAAAAATGGAAGGTAAGCTAAGAAAGACACCACAGTGAGGGTGATCTGGAAAGGCCTTTGCAGAAGGTGGACTAAGTTTTGAAAGAAACCAGCTAGGAATGGAGGTGAAGAAGAACATTATATGCATAGAAGAAAGGCAGCAAAAAGACCTGATATTGTATGCAAGAAACAGCAAAAAGACCAGTATCATTCAATCATATAGTGCATGGAGGGGATTCAGCATTCTGCCTCTCTATCAAGAGGGGAGTAACATAAAAATAATTATCAAAGGTCCTCAGGAATCCAGGTTAGTCAGGGTGTTGATAAAAGTTCATCACAATAGTATTCTATCTTATTGTTACAAATACCTTAAAGTGTTTCAATTTATCAAATGTCCATTTTTTTTTATAAATTCAGAATTATACTCAACTTTGCTTGATAAGTCATTCTTTGATTCAACCCCAGCTCCTTTGCTCTTTGAAATATAATGTATCTTGGAAGCTGCTAGGTCTTGTTAAATCTTGATTTTTTTGGAAGTATTTCAGTTGTGTTCTTTTTTTTGTTGTTGTTGCTTGCAATGTTTTCTCTTTAACCTGGGATTTGGAAACTTGGCTATGACATTCCTGTAAGTTTTCTTCCTAGGATCTCTTTCAGGTGGTGATCAGTGGATTCCTTCTATTTCAACTTTACCTTCTTGTTCTAGAACTCCAGGGCACTTTTAATTAATAATTTCTTGTAATACTGTATCCAGATTATTTTTTTGATCATTACTTTCAGGTAGTCTGACAATTCTTATATTGTCTCTCCTTGTTCTGTTTTCCAGATCAGTTTTTTTTCATGAGATGTTTTAGATTCCCTTCTAGTTTTTCTAGCTTTATTATTTCTTGGTGTCTTATAATGTTATTCAGTTCCACTTGCCCAATTCTAGTTTTCAAGAAATTATTTTTTTCCTTAAGATTTTGTATCTCCTTTTCTAATTTGTTAAATTTCTTTTCATAATTTTCTTGGATTGCTTTATTTTTTTTTCTAGTTTTTCCTTGTTTACTCCTATTTGATCTTTGAATTCCTTTTTAAATTCTTCCAAGATTCCTTTTGGGCTTGTGACCATTTGATGCTATTCTTTAGGGTAGGAGTGGCTTTTTTTTTTTAACCTCACTATCTTCCTCTGAATGTGAACCCAAATCTTTTACACCAAAGTAGCTATCAATGGTTGGGTTCTTTTTTTCCTTTACTTACTCATTTTTATTTTTAATTTGTCTTATTTTATTTTTTTTAGCAGTTTAATATTATAATAATCAAGTTTTAATCCTGAGTTGTGGGTAATTTGCCCTGGGCCTCAGGTCCTTCTTACTGTTGCTTTCCGAATTCTGTCCAGGGGCTCAGCCTCAGGGACTCCTCTGTTCCTTCCCTCAGCCTCAGCCATGCTGTCCTGAAAATTTTCTTGCTCCCTGGGGTACTGCACTCACAGGGCTTGTGCTCACTCCTCCTCACCCACAGGCACAGCTGGGGATCACATCTGGTCTGCTTTGCTAAACCGAACTTCCAGAAACAGCAGGGAGTCCTTCAATCTTCCCTCTCTCAGCTGTCTGCTGTTCTTTAGATGAGAGTTTGTGAGGTAAAATTTCTTGAGGCCTTGTCTGCTTCTCTCAGGGCCTACTATTTGTTGATTCAGTGAAGTGGCCTGGAGGTGTTTACATTTCACTCAGACCAAACTTCAGCCCCTGGAGTCTTTTCTGAGGTCCTCTCAAGATGTCCTAGGAGGACAACTGCTTTACTGCTTTATTTTTGCTGCTCTTTGTTTATTTCATGGTGATTTTCTGTCTGTGGAGAAAATCTGGAGAGCTTAGGAATTGCTGACCTACTCTGCCATCTTCGTAATTCTTTTAGTTTTTATAAATTCTAATCTTTTCTTTCATAAATTGGTGGTCTGACTATATGAAAAGTTGATTTATCAATAATGTCATCCTATCAGAATATAATATAGTTTATTTTTTTACTATGCTATTTTTAGTTTTTAATGTCCAGTGTCTGCCTTCCCTTCATTTCCCTTCCCTTCCTGTTTCAGATGAAGTCTTCTTGTCTCACCCAGGCTACAAGTGCAGTGGCTGCTTACAGGCCCAATACAGTGCTTGGCACAGAAGTCTTAACATGCTGTATTTCTTATCTGGGCCAGTTTGCTCCTTCTTAGGCAGCCTGGTGTCCCCCCACTCCTGGGGACTGACAGTAGTGGTACCAGATTTAGTGTGAACATTCATCAGCCTTAGCCATATTGCAGCTCTGAATTCCTGAGTTCAAGTGATCTACAAGCCTCAACCTTCCTGGTAGTAGGAATTACAAGTATACTACCATGCCAGCTACAAACTCATTTCTTCAAAGAATTGTTCATTATTTAAAACCATACAGGTTCTGTGTAGTGTACAAGTCTTTGATCTCTCATTCCTTTTTCCTGAACCACCTTTTCCCATATATTCCTTGCTATTCCTTCCTGTTTCGCAACTTTGCGTTGATGTATCACCATGCAGGTTAATTTAATTTGGAGGCTCTTATTGAGTTCTTCATTGATTTTTTTTTTTTCTTTATTTTCATCCATAGCGACTGATACTGGGCAGACTACCTGCAATTTTTTCCATGGTGGTCTTCTTGCAAATAATTATCGTGGAAACAGCATTATAAAGTAACCAAATAGCCCAAGAAATAATGTATCTAATTCTCTTTGGAAGTACAATAATGTCAACTCTGCCAATTCCTTTCTTTGCCTTTACAAGGTGTAGGTGTAATAGATCCTACAATTTGGCTACAAATCCCTTCTTTCTTCTGGTCCTCTTTAGAGGGAAAATATCAAGATTGTTATGATTCAATCTCCACCTCCAACACTGTTTCTACTTGTTAATCATTGGATAAGGATTGTACATTTAGAGAACAGTTAATTTAAAGTTTATAGATAATCTAAAAACTGTGTGATTCTTAGAACCTTTTCTACCACTTTGTCCCTCTCACTGCAGAAAGTTGAAATGGACCACCCAGGTCTCAGGACTATAATGATGCAGGAAACTTAAAGGAAATTTAAGCTTATTACTACATACTTAGATCTCAGTGTTAGAAGTAGTTTAATCAAAGAGACCTTGACTACGTTATTTTGTACCTTAAGTTTATGTTAATAATTTGTCATGAACAATGTTCAGATTTCAATAGTGGGAAATATAGTTTCTTTTATGGATATACAAAGCAGATTTACCAGATACTAGTAGGATCACAGATTTGAATCTAAAAACAGCCCAAGGGGTCACCCTACTCATTTTATAGAAGAAGAAATTGATACCTGGAGGGGTTAGCTGACATGCTCTAGGTCACAACAGTTACTAAGCATAAGAGCTGAAATTTGAACCCAACTTCTACATCTGGAAATCAAGCAATCTTTCTGATTGTAGCACGTTGCCTTAGGAAAAGCTAATAAACTTAGAGGCTTGAATATTTATGTACTTCCATCATTTTTACAGAGGTGACCTATTTCATTTAAGACAAGACTTTATATCTAGTGCTTAAGGGGAAATTTTTTATTTGGAAGGGTCCCCTAAGACTATTGTATTACCTAGCAGTCATTACTTTTATTAATTCCTATGTGAACTTTTTTCGACTGTATGTTAATGGTCAGTTTAACTTATGTTATGCAATTGAGCAACCACTATTTTGTAAAGGTTAATGAAGCCCTAAGGCAGTTATAATATTTACAATGATTCCTGATATTTTCCCGATGAGCTTGTTCTATAAAATTATTATTGACACTAAGTGTATTTTTAACACTTTGGAGATGGTGCTGACCATATTTTCACCTTGAGATTAATTATTCAGTGACTGTATTTTCTTTTTTGCTATTCAAGCAGAATTTCACCATTCTGCTTTGCACATCTCTAAACACAGTCATAGAAAGTTTATTTGGAATTTCAGCAAATGGAACTCTTCACTAGTTAGTAGTTTCAGATATTTCTAGTAAAAGGTAACATTTTTTGATTATTTTTAAAACCAAGTTCCCAAAGCATTTCTGAATCATAGGAAGATTGAGGTGCAAGATAGTTTTTTTCTGTTCTGTATTTTATTATATGCAAATGTTTTATATGTACTTTTTGGGGCTGTATTTCCTGTGATTTCATTGGTGTAGAATCACTCTCTACCAAAGATTATTGGTGTTGATTATTTAACTTCTAATCTTACAGAGTTTCCTATTATATTTAAAATAATTTGACAATTAACCAGTTATTGTTCACCTAAAATAAAGTTTATTTCATTCTAGCTGTTTTAAAATTTTAATTTAACAAACATCAGCTAACAGGAGCACTTCTATATGTACAATAGAACAGAAAGAGAAACTTGGACAAGAAATTTCAAATCTCTATAATTTACATCGTGTTTCTTTTAAAAACATATAATAAATTCAACATTATACTTTCAAAGGTAACTTACTACTTATGCTTCCATCTGAATCTCCTTCCTTTCTCTTCTGTGTATTTCAAAAACACGGTCAATTACTTCTCTTCCTTTTCCATAAACCTATACCTATTTACCCTGTCTTTTCTCATCCTTCCACTCTCCAATAAGCAACTAGAAAAAAAAAAGATAAAACCATAAATGTGCATAGTCATGCATATCAAATTTCCTCATTAGAAGGGTCAGAAGAGCTGGGTACCAAGCTTCAACATCAGTACTTTGGAATTATAGTTCATTGCATATACATATATACATATACATATATATAATATATATATACCTAGGTATGATATGATATATGAGACTTTCATCTGAGACACTTTCTGCAAAGATATTTCCCTCTAGTTAGCTGTTTCCCTTCTAATTTTAACTGCCTTGGTTTTGTTTGTGCAAAATCTGTTTAAGTTGATTTAATCAAAATTGTTCATTTTAGAATCTGTGATTCTCTCTCTTATTTGATCATTGACTCTTTCCTAATCTATCACTGGCAAAGGTATTCTATAAGATATGGCCTTTTATATATGCCACGTGTCTATTTGGAGCTTATCTTGTTATATGGTATGAGATACTGGGTTATACCCAGTCTTTGCCAGAATATATTCTAGTTTTCCCAGAAATTTTTGTAGAATAATAGGTCTTTACTTATTAATTTGGATCTTTGGGTTTATCAAACACTATGATATTATATTCATTTGGTTCCATATAATAGTTTGCTTTATAGTATATTTTTAGATCTGGTATGCTTAGGGCCTTTTGTTCTCCCATACCCCCTTTAAAATTATTTCTTGAGATTCTTATCATTTTGTTCCTCCATGTGAAATTTTAAAATTACTTTTCTAGCTCTATAAAGTAATCCTTTGGTAGTTTGATTAGTAGGACACTGAATAAATAATTTAGATAGTTTATCATTTTTTATTATATTGTCATAGTCTACCCATGATCAATTAACATTTCTCTAAATGTATAAATCTATCTTTATATCTTTAGTGAATATATATTTTTAGTTTTATAAAGTTCCTCTGTGGATATCTGTATTGGTATTTAGACTCCCAAATTTTTTATACATTATATAATTATTGTCCATGAAATTTCACTTTCTACATCTTCCTGCTCAGTTTTGTCAATAATATACAGAAATGCTTATGCTTTATGTGAATTTATTTTATGTCTTATAACTTTGCTGAAATTATAATTGTTTTAATTAATTTGAATCAACTTTTCTAAATACATTACCATATCATCTGCAAAAAGTCATAACTTTATTTTCTCTGTGTTTTTCTACTATACTGGACTACCTCCTTAAAGACATTCTCTTAATAATTCATTCATTTACTCAACAAGATTTATTTAGCCTCTACAACAGAAGGGCATCAATAACGCTTTCAACTGCTGCTGATCTGGATTAAAATATATTTAGGAAACATTTTACAAAATAAATCAAAATACAATAGAACATAAATTTTAATATGATTTTTCAAGGCAATAGGCAGCTTCAGTGATCTTAATGTATAGTTTTGTGGCCCCCATTTCTATTTGAGTGTGGCACCACTATACAACAGCATGAACACTATTTCTATAAATGCTTTTTTTATCAATGAAATCAATTTTGGCTTAATTTGATTCTAGTAAACCTTAGTTAAGTCATAGTATTTTAGAAATTTTTGTCTGCACCAGTGATTATTCAACTCCTGGTATGGACACTATCTTTAGCAAGGCATATTGGGAACTTAAATATAACATAAATTTTCAGAAAGTTGTCCAAGTCACTAAGGAATTAAGGCACTTGAATGTGGTCGTATACTTGGCTAGGTGTATTTTTATTTCAGTTTAATTTTCTCCTCCTAGAACACAACTGTTACTTTGCATCGTTGTGTTTCCTATTGCTGAAGATCTCCTTTTTCATCTCTACATATTGGAATCCCTAACTTTCTCTGAGCTGAGCTGAAGTGCCACCTTCTTCATGAGGCCTTTTCTGACCTTCGTAGTTGTTGGGGATCTGTCACCTTTCCCCTTTTCCTTAATGACATATTTACTAAGTATGTATTTTGCGTTAACTTTTCTACATAAATATTGTCCTTCCAAAAGACTGAAAGCTTTCTCTCTCTTCCCAAAGGCTAACACAGTGCCTGGCACATAGCAAACTCTGAATAAATGTATGTGGACTAAATTAATGGCTTCTGTGGTTTTCCCTTTAAATCATAGGTGAATAAAGCTGATACAGTGATTGTGACTGGCCGGGCATACAATTTTCCACTCTTGTAATTAACTATCTCTTAAGAAAATGAAAAGAATTGCTTTGTCTTGTTTTGACATTAGTTTTCTAAGACTAACTCTATCATTTTTGACCTGAACTTCTTCCAGTTTTATAGATCATTATTAACAGAAAGGAAGCTTGTGTGCTTTTATTGTAATCATTTGAACCAATATTGTCTGTTGCTTTTAGTATTGTGTTCATTTACTTTATAAAGCAACACACATTTATTGGGCAACCAAGTGGTATGGTGCATTGGGGCCTGGACTTCGGAGTCAGAAAGACTAGAATTCAAATCATACCAAATGTTTACTACCTGGGTGACTTTACACAAGTCATTTAATATTCTTCAGCATCAGTTTCCTCATCTGTAAAATGGGGGGAAAGAACAGCACTTATTTCCCAAGACTGTCATGAGTATCAATTGAGAATATATTTGTAAAGTTCATTGCAAACCTTTAACTATATCAGTTATGATTATGCCCATGATTAATTAAGCACCTTTTATGTGTCTGATACTGTTTTTAACTGCTGAGAATACAAAGACAAAAATATGATGCACTTTGTTCTCAATGACTTTATATACTAATGGGGAAGATATTATGTACCTGTAAAAGTATAATATAGTATCTACATAATGCATACAAGGTGGTTTCTGGAAGGTATGAACTAACATCTTTAGACAGGGCTAACATGAAACCAGTAGGAGGCATCTATGTCATCGGTAGGGAGTCTTGGAGCAATGAAATGAAAGTAATAAGGAACGAGGAGCAGAGAATCAGGGAACTTAATTCTAACCACAAGTCAAGGAAGGAGAAAGTAAGATAAAATTTGCTACAGCAAAAAGAGTATGGGATCAAAGTCCAATCTCCTGGGTAGGTGAAGCCTTGCATATGGGAAATATGAACTATTTTGGGAGTTGGGGCCAAATAGGTTTTTACCAGTTCATACTAAGGCTTCCATAATGTAGAGGTAAGGAGTGGAAACATGCTAGGGATAGCCAGTACAAAGGAATAGTGATAAGAGATAGAGTGTCATGAACAGATTGGTGAATAGGCCATTATGACTGAATGACAGCCTGTATGGAGAAGGCATGTAAAAAGTCTGTAATGGTAGGAAGATGTCAGGTTGTGAACAGATTTAAATACCAGAAGAATTTATATTTGATGCTAAAGGCAATAGTAGCCACTAGAATTTATTGTGAGGTCAGGGTGTGAAATAAATGATCAGAGCAAATCTTTAGGAAAATCACTTTGACAGCTGTTTGGAGGATGGATTGGAGTGGAGGGAGGAGGCTTGACATAGGGAGACTAAATGGGAAAGTATTGCAATAGTCTAAGAGAAAAGGGGTGAAGGCCTGAACTAAGATGCTAACATAATTATGATCATTATGGATACTACCCTTTGGGTTTTACTTTCTTCACTTAAGTCGAGTTCCTATGAAACTTCCAGTGTTTTTCAGAATTCTTTACATTTGTCTCTTTGTGTAGAAAAAAAAAGGAAGCCACAAAGACAAACAGGACTTGGGGGATATTGCTGTGTATTTAGATGAGATTGTGGGTCTGAGACACAAAAACAAAGCAAAAAGAAAACAATACAAAAACCAAAAATGAAATAGCCCCTTAGGTTGTGGGCTTTCTCTGAAAAGAACTTCAGCCTTCCACTATGAATTCACTACAAAGCAGTTTCATTTCAGCGGAAAGCCATCAAGTGGTAGAAGTAAATCAGTGGTGTTCCAGTCAGTCAGTCAGTAAACATTTAGTGCCTACTGAGTGCTAATTACTATGCTGGGGATACAAAGAAAGGTTAAAAAAAGTCTTTGCTTTCAAGGAGTTCTAAATCTAAGGGAGAGAGATAAAATGAAAACAGCTCTGTATAAACAAGTAACATACAGGATAAATAAGAAAAAAGCAGTATCATATTTTGATAATGCTATTCCAAATCAATGGGAAAAGATCTAGGCTGAGGCCATTTCATAACTGCCATCCATCAGGTTTCTTCCCATTAGGTAGAGAGTATGTGGAAGAAATGGAAGAGCATGACAGTAAGGAAATAACCTAGGCCATAGTAAGGAGATACTGTTTATGGAAAAGAGTTAGGCATTTCCACCCCCCCCCACCCTCCCACCCCATTTTCTCAATTGCTGGCATGATATGTGATGCCTGTATTCATTTAGAAACGTTGGTAATGGATGTTTTTGTCTATAGCTTACCAAATATTTTGGCTGTAATAAATAATGATATATCGATGCTAGGGAGATCATTTTTAAAAAAGAGCATACAAAATGAGGTGAACTATAAACCATTTACAGTTTCCAGCAAAAAAAGCAAACTCATTTGTGCATAATAATCAGGAAGAAATTTATCCAGATGATGCATAGTAATATGCTTGAAGAAAACATTTAATGTGTGCATTTAGCAAATTTGGCAGTTTCCCTTTTTATGTTTGCATTAATAAGAAATACCATAGTGGATCTTATTTTTAGTCACAGACATGAACACTGTAAATTTCAGGATATTTATTTGTGAAAACCAAATATCGACATAGTCCTGCAGCTGTTGCATATAAGAACTGGGTTTTGCTCCTACTTCTACTATTTCTTGGTTATATGGGACCTTGTGCAAGGAATTTAATCTCTCTGGAATTTGTTTCCTCATCTTCAAAATGCAGTTCATGCTTACATTCTCTCCCTAACAGGATAGTATGAAATTTTAAATCAATTATATGTATAAGGGCTTTGAAAACTTGTAAAGTGCTATAGAAGTCTATGGTATAATTAGTCTTGTATTTTAGTTATTTAGCTATACCTTTTTTCAACTCTTCTTCTAGACTTTTTAAAATATGGAATCTATACTTTGTCCTTAATCTAGAAAAATGTCTTAGATGAAGGTGGTATTGCAACATTATGCCTCCTTTACATGACATAAAAAATGTTCTGAACCTGCATAGAATTCTGGGATTTGAAAGTATTTTGTTTTTCTCATCTCCTGAGGGAAGGAAACATCTCATGTTTGATACTAGGGAAGGGGAATCTGAGGAGAGAGAGAGAGAGAGAGAGAGAGAGAGAGAGAAGAGACAGACAAGAGACAGAGAAAGAGAGAGACACAAAGACACGGAGACACAGAGACACAGAAACACAGAGACATGGAGAAATACAGAGAGAGACAGACAGAGACAGAGGAAGAGACAGAGAGAGTGAGACAAAGACAGAGGCAGAGAGACAGACAGACAGAGAGACAGAGACAGAAAGGAAGAGGAGGCACGACTTGCCACTGGACCCATGGAATAGTACTGGGGACATTGGCAGTTCCCCTCCTGCAACCCATATCCCTTCCTGAGACATTGGAGAGAGGAACAAGCAGAAATGTATGACTTCATTTGTTTGTTTTAATTTGGATGCTTGCTCATATGACTAAAGCACTGAGAGGGGGAAAAAAAAAATGTGGGGAAATTGGTGATTTTTAACCTCATCTCCCAACCTTCTTTCAGATGAATCTGAGTAGTGCCTACTTTTGAAAAAAATTATTTTACTATGTTAAAAAACTACTTCTTACTTACATATATTCTTGGTCAACACCTGGGATTGACCCTGCCCTTTGCATTTCTCTTTTGTCTCTTTGATTGAGACAATAGGGCATAGGTCAGCTCTAGAATCTATACAACATAGAGCCCATGGTTAGAAAGTTTTCTGCTCTAAGTGGGAGCATAATCACAAAGCATGCATATATTTCATAACTAAATTTCTAAAGGCAGAATATATACTAGTAGGTCTTTTAAATTTGCTTCAACAGACTATAAGTCTAATGGATCAATTCCTAGTGTTACACAAGAAAGAGACAGAGAGAGAGAGAGAGAGACAGAGAGACAGAGAGAGACAGAGAGACAGAGAGAGAGAGAGACAGAGAGACAGAGAGAGAGAAGGAAGAGGAAGGAAGGAAGGAAGGAAGGAAGGAAGGAAGGAAGGAAGGAAGGAAGGAAGGAAGGAAGGGAGGGAGGGAAAATGGTTTTCCGAAATGTCTCTAGCTATCATGTATAGCCCAAATTTCTGGAACCATAAACATTGCTTAGGGTATACCCCAGGCTCTATTCACATTGATTTTCTCAGCATATTTTTTTCAGTGGTTCACTGTGATGACCTCCTAAAGATGTGGTAATGGACATCATGCTAAAGTACTGTTGTAGGTCAGAGAGTTTGGTCTCTTCCCTAGACCTGTCTTGGTCAAGGCAATTAGAAGAAAACAAAACAAAACAAAACAAAACAAAACAAAACTTTAGATACCTTTTGATGTAGGCAGCACAATTGAGATATCAGTTAAGGGGGGATCTTTATGAAACTTGACCAAGTTCTGTACACATTAGTTTAGAGAAAAACTCAAAATAATTATTTTGAAAGAAACTAAAGTTGTTTGTTTCTGTCCTCATTGCATTAAAAATGCTGAAAACATTTCAAGATAAAAAGAAAACAATTTCTCTATAAAAAACCTTCAGACTCATGCCTTACAGAACTACAAGGCTTTCTTTGTCTTGATTTTTTTAACTTCTATTTGAGAGGTTATACTAGTTTAATTAAAGATTCTCCAGTAAGGCTTAAAGGTGTATTTTTATTCCAGGTTACCAAATTATACCTGTTTTCAGGTAGGAAAAAATGAATACATGATTTTTTTTTTACTTTTGTGTCACTGCTTATAAAATTATTTAGGCAGATATACAATTTTCAATTGAGGTAAATAAACAAAAAACCTGGTTCATCAGTAAGAAATCTATAACAAGACAATGATATTATTGGCCAAGATTGGCTATAGAGAGTGATGGACAACTTCCTGCTTAATGACTCCTAAAACTGGAATGTGAACAAAACTATTTTTTCACAATTTATCCCTGAGTTATGCCAAGACAACATGAGTATACCTACATTCCCCCACCCTCACTTACCAGAGAGAAAACTAATTCCAAATGATTCAATGTCAAGAATTATTTTTAAAAATTTATTTTAACATTCATTTTTAAAAATTTTTTCTTCAAAATTCTTTCTCTCCTTCCCACCCTTCTCCCACCTACTGAGAAGGCAAGCAATATGTTATCAATTATACATGTGAAGTCACCCAAAACATTTCCATACTAGCCATGTTTGTAATAATAATAAAAGAAAAAGAAGAAGAAGAAGAAGAAGAAGAAGAAGAAGAAGAGAAGAAGAAGAAGAAGAAGAAGAAGAAGAAGAAGAAGAAGAAGAAGAAACACAAGGATAGTGAAAAAGTGTGCTTCAATCTATCCTCAGTTTATCAGTTCTGTATCTAGAGGTGGGTAGCATTTTTTCATTATGAATCCTTTCGAATTGTATCATTGTCTTGATAAGAGTAACTAAATCATTCGTAATTAATCATCATTACAACATTGCTGTTACTGTGTACAATGATCTGGTTCTGCTTACTTTGCTTTGCATCAGTTTACATGTCTTTTCAGGTTTGTCTGAAACCATCCTGCTCATTATTTCTGATAGCACAATAGTATTTCATTACAGTATACCACAACTTGTTCAGTCATTCCCTAATTGATGGACATAACCTTGATTTTCAAACTCTTTGCAATCACAGAAAAAACTGTCATAAATATTTTTGTACATATAGGTCTTTTTCTCAGATCTCTTTGAGATATAGACCTAGTAGTGGTATTACTGGGTCAAAGGGTATACAATTTTATAGCCTTTTGGTCATGGTTCCAAGTTGTTCTCCAGAATGGTTGGACCAGTTCACAACTCTACCAACAGTACATTAAGGTATCTATTTTTCTACATCCCCTCCAGTATTTAACATTTTCCTTTTCTGTCATGTTAGCCAATCTGATAGTGTAAAGTGGTACCTCAGAGTTGTGTTAGTTTGCATTTCTTTTACTGATAGTGATTTAGAGCATTTTTTTCATGTGACCTCATCTCTCAAGCAAGAATGCCTGGCACTTTTGGGGATGAAAGCTTAAACCCTGGTCCTTTCTATATTTCTCTGTATTAAATACTGTTGCTCTCTGTTGCAATCCCCATTTTGCAAATAAGAAAACAATAATTTCAAAAGAGCAATTAGGATTCATCCTAGGCCTATTCTGAAACTAAGTAAAACAGCATGTAAACAATTTACAGAACAGAAAATTCTTCATTTAAGATATCATCCCTTCAAAATAGAATGAAGAGACAGCACATCCCCAACTGTATGTGTCCTGGAGTGAGGTGTAGTGGGGTAACAGTGCAATACCAATTGCACTCCACCTCACCCGAGCCTCTCTTGTGAAAGAAAAGGTGGCAACAGTGGAACCTGATTGCACTCAGAACCAACTATGGAGTCCACCTGGTTTTTATGCTGTTTGTCTGCACATAATTTCTCCTCCTCATCTCACTTTGGAGAAAAACTGTCTCAAAAAATGTGTGTGCTTATTAACTTCTTGCTCAGGGTTAGTTTCCACTCCTTTCCCCAACACACACACACACCTCTTACAATCCTCTCTTCCAAACACTATTTGTCTGCATGACAATTTCCAAAAGTTCATGTAGTTAGCCTCTGGAAACCTCTTTTTTCTGTCTTTAGTGGTTTGTCTCCCCCAGTCCTGCTACGTATCACAAAAAGAGGCTTTATGTACATTTCCCAGAATAATGCTCTTATGAAGGCAGCTCTAGAATGTCATGTGGGAAGCATCTAAAATGCGCGCTCACTGAGCTTTTGGTGTCTGGTCACCCTATCTGATCACATTTTCCTTGTACCTTTGTCTGCCCACCATTATCTAGTCCCTGTACTAACTCCTATTGATGATGAGTAAATAACTAATATGATTTCTGATTACTTTATATTAAGGTGTTTATTGGTAACAGTGCTTTAAGGTATACTACTACTCCCAGTAAAAATGTGCATATTTTAACTAAAAATATGCATATTTTTAATGCCTTAAACTTTAAAGCTCTGAGTTAATGCTGTCTGTGCATTCCACTGACCACAGTCAAGTTATGTGAAAGAAAATTGTCAACAGGGGAACCCTTCAAATTCACCACAAAGGCAGCTACCTCCAAGTTACAGGGCTGGATGGGCAAATACCAATGTCATATGCAACTGCATGATAGGGCATATTCAGTAATGATTTCCATTCATGCCTCTATCCTCATGCTTAAGGAATCCTAGAGAATTATTTCAAAACTAATATTATAATAATGTAACATTGAAATTAACTTTGTAATCCAATGGACTATAGATGATTAGGTTGACCCTAAAAGAAATTAGGCCAGAACTGACAGAAATCAGATAGCAGTTCTAAAGATAATTTAATGAGCTCTGGCAATGTTTTCTATTGTATGTTTATTAGGTATTCATGGTTACATTTATGTTTGGGCCTATATCTGAATATTTCATTTTAGGCTTATATTGATACTTTGACATGATTAATAACAGAAGGAAAAGGGTTAAAACTAGGAGAAACTGAGATGCAGCACAAACAAGTGTAGGAATAGTTTCAGAAAATATGTGGGTTGGTGAGCAATTTTTTCATACCCATAACTTTTTTGTCTGAAATGTTGGTTTAAAAAACAACAATACTTTGTATTTCTATAAATAAGTGCTTATCTGCCCTTATTTTAGCTCTAGACTGTGAAAGTGACAGCCTGAGAACACTAGCATTACCTGGCCCCATTTCACCTCATTTACATAGAGATCTGCATAGATCCCCATAACTTGTGCATCAAAGTAGACTGCTAAAATTAAATGAAGCAAATTTAGCATTTTGAAAGTTTTTAATGTCAATAAATAAGGAGCCAAAAAGATGCAAAGAGTAAATGAACATTTTTTTTAAAGGGGGAAGGAATGTCATTTTCTTCCCCACTACTTTTCCCTTCTAAGCAATTGAGTTGAGTCTATTGCTTAATCAGAACTAGAGAACATTGGTGTCACTAATGACCCTATATACATAAGAAATTACTCTCAGATAACAAAAAAAAAAGGAAAATATGTATTTCCTTGTTTGTGTTACAGAAACAGGTCAGATAGGCATATTGGCTCCATGGTTTCTATGCAAAAAATCTGTGGCCTTGTTAGGAAATAACAGCCCAGGGACCTGACCTCTAACTAAATCATTTCAGGGCCCTGAAGTGAAATGATTTCCTGGCTCACATCTCGACATAGAATAATCTTTATTTAGACTTTCCTAAATCCCAGATCAGGCAAATACTTTATTTTGAACCATACAAATAAAAGAACAACTTAGGCCATCTGGTTTGGTAGCAGATGGTAAATATTTAACAAGGGAGCTCCCTATCCAGCCTCTAGTTATTAAATACAAAGCATGATATTTTTATAATGTTCTCCATACTGATGTGAAATTTCATCTGCAGGGTTGTAGAACATGCTACATGCATGATTTGCAATACTGTGACTCTGCCCTGACTAAATTAATTAGTGCATTCATCCCAGAATGAAATAATGTAATTAACTTAGATGTTTAAATATCAGTGTGGATTTAATCTGGGCTATCATACAGTTTAAGATCAAATGTCTAGAGCTGATTCAAATATGGACTAGTGGTTACAATGGATGATGGTTATGGCTATGACCCCAAATTTTCATGACTAATAATTCATCACTTAAGGGGGAAAACCTATATTAAAGATGTTTCTATTCTTGTAGAATATAAAACAATGATCTTAGTGACCATATGGAGTTCCTCAAAAAAAAAAAAAGGAATATATTTCACTAGCCAGAAATATAATCAAGTAACATCATGGTCTCCCCCCACTTCCCCTTTTAATACTTTCTTCTAGAGTCTGTGTTTTATTTCCAATTCCTCAAGGGAATGACAGATGTTGATGAGACAAGCTTGACCTTGTCTCAGGTAGTCCTGGATCATTGGAAAAATGATTTTATATAAATAAAAAGCTATGGAAGATACTCTGTTATACCTTTCCTCAAGGGTTTCAATTCAGAAAACATTGTATGTAATTTTTTGTGTCTCCAAAGGCCACATAAGGTTACAAATATTGTTACAGTTCCCAGCAGATCTATTCAATTGCTGGCCTTCAGCTGCCTTTTTTCAAAAACATTTTAGAAATGTTTTTCTCCAATTTTAGGTACCACAGAGATGTTGAAGATTCTAGTAAGCCTGTTTGATAAAACTAAGAACAGACCCTCAACTGAAAGAGTAAAATTATCTTTATAAATAATTGTTTTTGCCTTCTATGATTAATGAAACACATTTTAACATTAATGTTGGGTATATGCATACAGACCAAAACATCCTCAGCAATCACTCTTTATCAGATACTTGGTTTAACTATTTGTTTTGTTTCAGTGAAAACAATGTCTCCTTCACTTTTACTGTTCTTTAATGTTTTATGCCTTGTTTCTTTTTTAAACTTACATTTATTTTTGATATATCCCTTCCCCCTTAGTACTCTCCCCCACCCAATTCATCAAGTCTTTCCTTGTTATAAGAAATGTGACATTAAAGAAAACTGGAAAAAATAGCAAAACCATCCAACACATTGACTATACCTAAAAATGAATTAGACATAATATTTTACATGCATAGTTCTCCCACCTCTACAATGAAGGGAAAGGTGTGTATTTTTTTTCATTTTTTTTTTCAGGGCCAAACTTGGTCATTAGAATTACATAACTTCATTTTATTGTTCATTATATCTATATTTTTATGGTCACATATATTGTTTATCTGATGCTACTTACTTTACCCTGTTTCCCTTCACTTGTCTCCCCATACTCCTCTAAATTTGTCATATCTATTGCTTCTTGCAACACAGTAATATTCCGTTACATTTGTGTACCACATTTTGTTGAGTCATTCACCTTGCTTGATTAAATCAATCCTGGAATCCAGAAAGTAGTTTTCTGCATTGACTGAATGAAGCTCTTTGTTTTCTTTTTGTTGCTTAATTTCTTACTGGGTGGATCTGTCAGGCTAATATTGAATGCTTATTTGGTACAGAAATATCCTGGAGAACCCTTTGGGCAAGCCCACTGGAGACTGCTTAATAAATGCACTGGGTTTTGTACACAATAAATCAAGGAGAGGCAGTAGTGTGCTTGAAGGAAATATATTATAGCCTAGGGGCCATTCAGAACACTGATGCTAATGCTCTAAACTTCTAAGCATTTTCCTGTCTTACCTTCTAAATGCTTCTGCTAATTTAAGATTTAGCCTTCCTGGTGCTATGGTAGTCTCTGACATTTTGGAGCAAAACATCTGTATACCCAAATTTATTTTTAACGAGATCTAGAAGAAGAAGCATGTGTAAATTGCCATCTTGAAACCCTGGAATTGTCTGGAATGTTGATAATCAATAACTCTTGCATGTATTGGTGGTTATGGGAGTAACTTCATCTGAGACCTTTGTTTCCCATTTTGTATAATTATGCTCTGTTCCAGGAAACTTTTATTTGTTGAAAATGTAGAAATAAGGAGTTCTGTCTTTCACTGCTGTTATAGAAGTGTCATTTCAAATAAGTTAACTTTCCTTTGAGATTAACAACATATTCACTGAAAGCCCTGGTAATGATAGGTTGTTTGATATATTGCAAGCTGCTCAAACCAACTAACTCTCTTAGACCTTAAAGTCTAGGCAGTTATAATTTTAATCTTCAATATGATCATACATTTTATTTACTTTCTGTATTATATGGAGTTCAGAGCCAAATTTGCTATAACTTCATGAATAAACTGATTGGTTGTTGACCTTCATTCTTGAAGAGTACCAAAATGACATCACTATATTGGAATCAAGGTACAGATTGTCCATGTCTGATCAGACCAACGTAAACTCAGAATGCTCTACCACAGGTAGGGCACAAAGAATCCATATAAACATTTAGGGGGGAGATGTCTTTAAATTTGTGCATCTCACAAATTTCTTTCTTTTGAGTTACTGCAATTCTGCTTTGTTCATAGAGCACAGGGCCTTTTTTGATGCAGGCACACCATGCTGCATATTCCTTCCATCATCTTCCATGTCATACAATTAATTCCAAAGTTCTTCAGAGAGACCTTGGGCGTGTCCTTTTATTGCTTCTTCTGTCCACCATGGGAGCTCCTTCCTTGTGTGAGTTCTTAAAATAACCTTTTAGGCAAGCATACATTTGGTATTTGAACAATTTGGCCAGCCCATCAGAGTTGTGCTCTCTGTAGTAGAGTTTGAATGCTTGGAAGTTTAGCTCAAGAAGGGCCCTTAGTGTCTGGTACCTTATCTTGCCAGGTGATCTTCAGAATCTTCCTAAGACAAGTCAAAAGGAAATGATTCAGTTTCCTGGCATGGTACTGGTGAACTGTTCAGGTTTCACAGGTATACAACAATGAAATCAGCACAATGGCTCTATAGACCTTCAGTTTGTTAAGCAGACTATTACCTCTTCTCTCTCACACTTTCCTGCAGAGCCTCTCAAACACTGAACTAGCTCTGGCAATGTGTGCATCAACCTCATTATTGATTTGTATATCCCTAGAAAGTATACTGCCAAGCTAAGTGAACTTATTCACAGTATTTAAAACTTCTCCATTTGCTGTAACCAATGGTTCCACATATAGATGGTATGGTGCTGACTGGTGAAGAACCTGCATTTTCTTGATGTTAATTGTTAGGCCACAATTAGCAAAAGCAGCAGAGAATTGATCCATACTTTGTTGCATCTCAGCGTCAGAGGCTGCATTAAGTACACCATCATTGGTGAACAAAAGAAAAATTGTGTTCAACTGTCCATTCCCTTTAGTTTTAGCTTGTAGCCTTTTCAAGTTAAATAATTTACCATCAGTGCAGCAGCTGAGCTTCATGCCAAATTCATCCTCATTGAAGGTTTCTGGTGGAATGTGTAAATGAAGAGATTTGAATGAACTACTCAGAAAAAAAGACATTATCAAAAAGGAAATCTGAATAGATTATGGAATTTCAATCCAACATGCAGGGAGTAAGTATCTACTATGTGTAAAGTAGATGTCGGGTTCTGGAGATGCAAAGATGAACTAGGGAACACTGCCTGCCCTCAAGGAGCTTATGTTACTGTTCACTCATACATTTACATTCATTTCCCACCCATTTCACCTATTTGATCTACTTGTTTCTTTCCTTCAAATGAAGGAATATTGCCCATATTAACAATATTTCAATCTATTAGATAGCTGTAATAATTTGAAGAAAGACAACATGGCATAGTGGATGGAGTTCAAGTTCTGCCTCTGATACATGGTACTTGTGTGACCTTGGGCAAATCACAATTTCTGGGCACTCTGGGTAGCACTCTAAGATAACATTTTTTTAAGAGGCAATTGGGGTTAAGTGATTTTCCCAAGGTCATATAGCTACTAAGTGTCTGAGGTTGGATTTGAACTCAGGTCCTCCTGACTCCAGGGCCAGTGCTCTACACATTGCACCACCTAACTGGATGACACCTTTCTATGGCATTGCTGATCTACCTTTTGATGGAATTTCTGCAGCAGAAGTTTACCATGCTAATGAAACCACAGGTCCAGAATAAGAAATAAAATTAAAAGAAAAGAAATATAACATTTAAGTAAAATTTTTATTTGGCAATGCATCTTCTTTGCTGTGAACTTTGAAAATTTTGGGTTTTTTAAAAAATGCTTTAATTAGATTACCATTGTAAACTCCAATAAATTAAGCTTTGGTAACTGTAGTGTTAGATAGCAATAAGGAACACAGATACCTTCAATGAAACACTTTATTCAGGGGTTTTTTGCTGATATTTTGCTCTGGAGGCAAAGGGTGGGAGGTGAATGTCTCTGGCTGGATGAGTTCACACAAGTGACAGATAGACAGGTATGTAGGTACTGTCACTTCAAGGTAGATCCCTGTTGGAGAAAATGGTGTTCAGATTCCTCAAATCACCTGCTTCTATAACCCTGGATAGAAATAAAAAAAAAAACCATTGGAAACCAAGGAATCTGTGAAGACCATGGACACAGAAAATTATCCTTCCCCCCTCCCCATTCTGAGTATCCAGTTGAACTAGCTTTATCCCACTTCCCAATCTGTAGTCCCAGAAGACACTTACAGGGGGATGAGTGAAACCTGAACCTTGGGAATACCATGGTCACTGCTGTACATTTTGATAAAGCCTGCTCTCCTATCCTGGTGAAAATTTCATTTAATTTCTTACTCTTCTACCATGGTATATGAATGGAGGGAGAGAAGCAGAGTAGCAGAGGACAAGTTGTAAGTTTCTATCTGCCACAGTCCTCCTTCCAGCTTCTATTATATGTCTTAAAAATAATAATTATCTAGATGTACATCTGGTTACATTACATATCAAGCTTTGAAGCTGTTAATAATAGTCTTTATTGCTACAAAAATTCTTTGTGCCAATTGTACCTCAAATTACTGCAAGAAACAAAATGCAAGAAGTCCAAAGGACTAGAATATTGGTACTGATCTACAGTGCTTCTTAATGTATGTGTATCAAGTCCCATTAGTAAAATTTCTTTTTTATTTCACTTAATGTGGAACTTGTGCAATTCAGTATCTAGAAAAGGAAAAGTTAGGTAAATGGATACAATCTGAAAAAAAAAAGAGAAAACGTTTTGGAAGTTGAGGCAAAGATGGGACAAGACCCCTGTATGCTGAGATCCTTAGATTCTGTAAAATCAAATATAACTGGGAGCTAGTTCAAGCCATACCATCAAGTGTTTATGCTTTTATGAATATTGGATCACTCTACATCTCTTCCACCAGACTTTAACTGAGACAAACATCACAAAACTCACCCAAGTCAAATAATCTTTGTGGAGAGGCAGGTGACAGGCAGAGATTGCTAGGCTATTGCTGGGGATCATTGTGAGTGGCAATCTCAGCCTAGCCTGAAATATGACACTTTCTTATTTTAACTAACTAATCTTGTTACCTATGTGCCAGAGGGAGAATGGTATAACAGATAGTGAACTGATCTTATCTCTGCTACATAATGGCTACATGCCAAGGCAAGTCACTTAATCTCTAAATTACCCAAGCAAGATTGTAAATTTTGGAGCAAGTTCCAAGATTGTGTTGGTGGGTGGAGTTTCCTCACTGAGAGGTCCCTTAGCCAGTGAAATCTTAGAACCAGCCAAAAGACAAAAACCTAAGTGCTAAGTCAATGGTTGGCAAACATTTTCTTTTCTTTTTTTTTTTGTTCATGGCAAAATATTATTCTTTTGCCAGGAGGAATCCTGACACAATACGAGTCGTGATACATTCAAATGTGATTGCTAGTGTAAATTCCATTAAATTAACAGGACTCTTAGAAGAAACATACAGCATAGTAATGTGACCTGAAACACTTTTGTGTGCTAAAACCTGTTTTTCCTATCTAGGGAAAGAATGTTGTATATCCTTCATTTTTGAAGGGGCACAATGACATCACAAAGTGTTTTAACTTGTGTAAGAATTGTATTTAAGTGAGGCAGAGTTGCAAAAAGTCATCAGCCTCATTCTCTTTTACAAAGTAATAAAAGCCCAATGGCAAGACAAAAGTCAAGATGATGGATGATGGCCTGGGATGCATTGGATGACCTTGGTGTCTTTAATGCCTGACCAGACTTTAAAAGTGCCACAGTACCTGCTTTAGCTACCTTTGTGGCTGGAAGGAATTGTTCTCATCTGCCTATTTCACCAGTGGGAGTCTTCACATGTGTGGGGTAAACCTTCTCCTAACTTACCAACAGGTTTGAGATCTGTTGGTTATCCTTAACCTGGTTTAGACTGTCTGCTAAAAGGCTTTTTTTTTTAACCAGGGTGTGACTGCTGTGCCTGCTACAGCTTCTTGGAGCCACAGGTGAGAGTTGGGCAAAAGATGTATACCAAAGGTGAATAAGCAGCTCTGAAAAAGATTTGGCAAACCCTCACCTCAGAGGAGTTAATCCTCCTTGAACACCCCCATACACCCTGTACAGCAGCCTGAAGCAAAGTAACTCTGATGGCCTCTCCCTAGTTAAGTCTGTTCTCCAAAGATTGGTAAAGGTCTAGTCCCGGATAGGATGATCTGGAGACAGAGCATCAATGATTTTTTTTTCCTTCTTTAACTCTTGGAAGACAGAGAAAAACATATCTTGAAGATATAATTGTGGACTTATTTGGAAAACCCATGGGGTTTTCTCGTGCCTTTAAAATGATCTTAATTCTTTATAAGGAACTATTAAAATTGGGTGTGAGTTTTCCATAAAAGACAAATCTATTCATCAAAGGCATTCAAGTAAGAGGAAGTTTGCAAACATATCAAAAATAACCTCATATATATGTAGTAATCTATTCTAAATGTTTTAATTATATCACTTGATCTTTATGACAGTTATTTGTATTATTTCTCTGATTTTAAAGAGACTGGAAACGAAGCTGAAAGAGGTAAAAATGTCTTCCCAAGGTCACATGGTCAGAGAGCGAAGGCTAGTACTCTGGACTCCTAGTTCGGTGCTTTTTGTCTTTTACATTTTTTTTTTGTTCTAAAGTTAAACTGATTTAATTTTTCTTTAATTGTACTTTTATAAAATGCCTTTCACATGTCTGTTTTTTTAAGATACACTATTCTGATCACTAAGGACTATATATGTGTGTATGTGTATATAGATGTCTATATATGTGTATATATCTATATCTATAGATATACATACATGTGTTTTTTTTAAAAATTGTTCATCTATATTCAAATGTATATAATTTAGGTGGGGAAGTTGTTTACTTGATCTTAAAGAATATATGCACACTTAAGGGAGAACCCAAGAATATGGTAAATGTATATATTTAAACCAAAGTCAAATTTAGCTATGTCATTAAGATCTAAAAATACAAAATTACCAAGACAGCTTTCTAGAATATCATGTGCTGTCACAGCAAGTTCCAGCTTGTTGAAAATCTAATTATACTATGTCTACCTTAGAACAGTGGTGGACTATAATTGTTCACTTTTAAAGATGAGCGTTGAATGTAATGAAAAAGCAACTAAATTTGTGTAGGACATGAAGCAAAGCCAGGAAAATTGATCATTTTGTCAATGCAAAATCCAAAGAGTAGAGAAAAAAAATAATTCTTTACCTGATTGTTTGAATATTTTCTTATGGCCCTGAGAGGAGCCAAAGAAAGGATAAAAGAAAATTAAAACAAACAAAATCCAAAAATCCTAAAGCTTTATGTAATGAACTTTATTTTAATAGTAGCACTTTATGGGTTGCCAAGCACTTTAAATATATTATCTCATTTGGACCTTGTGATACAGGTACTATTATTATCTCCATTTTATAGATGAGAAAACTGAGGCTCAGTAATGTCTGAGATTGCCTACCAACTTGGATTTTTTCTTACTCTCTGTTTAATGGTCTGTCTACTGTATCACTCAACTACTTAGTATATGTTCTTATTATAATCATAATTTAAGACATACCTAGTAATGGAAGAGCAAAGCATCAGATATTACCAAAAATCAAGTCAGAAAAGTATGTACTTTATTTAGGCTAGAGAGACTAAATTCTTCTCACAAATTGTTCCTTCATAATTTTGGCTATAAGTTACATACCTATGTTTAACCCCAAAATGCATAAGTTAATCAGAGAGAATAAATGACTTCGGAAAAGTCTTAAAGAAGTAAAATGGGAGAAATAGGAAGGGAAAGAGCTAAAACTAAAATTAGATGTGCTAAAATATATATTGTGGAAAAATTAAATTACAAAGAGAAGTATCTACATGTTTCTTGAATTGAATTTAAGTAAATGGCAACTTAGAACACATGACAAAAAAACAAACTGGGGAATAAAGAGCCTTTTAAAATAGATGGAACTAGGGTCTGGGCCTGTGATTTCTTTGGTGTAGGGAACTCCTGGGTCAGGAAATGTCCATTCACCAGCATGTCAGCATCTCCTCCGAAAATTATATTAGAGAGTTGCCAAGAGCACTGAGAGTTTTGCTTGCCTAGGGTGATTCACAGCTTGTAGGTGTCAGAGGTAGGATTGCATTTATTGAGCATTTACTATGTGCCAAGCACAGTGCTAGGTGCTGGGGATAAAAAGACAAACCACCTGCACGCGCACACACACACACACACACACACACACACACACACTCACACATAAATACACACATATAAACATATATCCCCCAATAGAAGGCAAATGATTGTCTTTTGCCTCTTTTTTTTGTATCCCCAATGCTTATCACAGTGCCTGGCACACAGTAGGTGCTTAATAAGTGTTTATTGACTGATTAACTGATAGAGAAGTACAGGCATAGACATTAAGACTTTTCATCTGTTGTCATTTTATAATCATAACATATTAATACAGAGCTTTGACAAGGACAGGGCAGCATTAATGTCCCTGAGCTTCATTCAGTCTGTGTATCAGTTACTCCATAGGCTTTGCTTCTATTGACAAAGTGCCCCTGTAACATCCTTTTATCCACAGCAATTAAATGAGACCAGTCAAGTTTGTTAAGTGGGTATCACTTTTAAGATACTATGTCTATCAAAATTTCAGTAAAACTTTTGATTCCATTCTACATGGCATTATCATGGTTACTCCAGGAAGTTAGATTTGCCTTGAATAAATGCTTTAAGCATAATCACCATAGGTAGATTACCAGTGACTTAGGGTTAACCTGAGGCTAGGAAGTATGTGTTTTTGAAACTGCAGGTTTGGTTAGCAAAGGACAATGGTATCAAGCAATGTCCCACAGAGATCTGTCTCAAGGCTTGTTCTATCCAATAAATGTACTGATGGCCTAAAAAAAGGAATTAAAAATATGACTGGCACTAGGAGCCTAATGGTTTAAGATAGTAATTAGTCCCGGGATTTCATTAGTATAGGGAGCTCTGAGGTGAGGAAATCCTCTCTATCAATGTAATTTGGCACTTTTCTGAAACCTATAGTCTTAGACTATTACCTAGAGAGCTGAAAGGTCAAATGACTTGTCCTGTATCACATAGACCTTATGTATCAAAGGTAGAACCTGAGCCTGTCTTCAGACTTTAATAACATCCACCACACACAGAGCCTCTAGCAACACAAGAATCTACTTATTGAGTCTTTGTTCAGTAAAGGCAATGACTCTATTTATTTGTTTTGCTGCTTTATGTTCAAAATCTAGGACAGTGTTAGATCTGTGTCCAAAGTTAAGGAGAATACAAAGAATAAAATAAGGTCCCTGGTCTCAAGGAGTTAGCAACTTAATTGGGGATACAAGACACAAACTCAAGGAAAATGTAAATTACGATACTCAAAAGAAACAACCATGTTTGAAGACCCAATGATTATCAATATCAATGAAGGACAAAAATAGGGAAATATATGTTCAGCATTGTGGATATTGCCTCCAAGGAATAACCAATCCATGCCCACCCACACTGAGTGACTCTTGGTCTTCTCTTTCCATTAGTGTTCTAGAAGGGCTCAGTGTCCTGGGGGGGGGTCTTCCTCATTTTTTCTTCACATTAAGAGGATATTAATAGAACACACCAGCTATCCATCAAGTAGCCTTCACTGAAATCATGTGATGAACTTATCCTTCTTCAGTGACATATTTCTGTATGTGTTTACTCCCCCTTTTTGTAGTTCCTTATTTGTTTTATGTTGTAGCATACTCATGTCCACCATGTGTCTTCCCATTACCTGTTGTGTAATATTCATTTTTAAATTCTTTTTTTAAATTTTTAATTAATTTATTTTGAATTATCAACAATCACTTCCATAAGCCTTTGAGTTTAAAATTTTTCTCCCTCACCTTCCCCACCTCCCTCCCCAAGATAGTGTGCAATCTGACATAGCCTATGCATATATATATTTCTATTAAACATATTTTCACATTAGTGGTGTTGTAAGTAAGAATTAGAACCAATAGGAGGAACCACCAGAAAGAAGAAACAAAATACAACAGAAGAAAAAAAACAGCAAATAGTATGCTTCGATCTGTATTCAAACTCCATAGTTTTTTTTTTGGATGTGGATAGCATTTTCCAATATGAGGCCTTTGGAGATGTCTTAGATCCTTGTATTGCTGAAAAGGGTTAAGTCTATCAATATTAGTCATCGCACAACATGACTGTTACTGTGTACAATGTTCTCCTGGTTCTGCTCACTTCACTCAGCATCAGTTCATACAAGTCTTTCCAGGTTTTTTTGAAGTCAGGCTGTTCATCATTTCTTACAGTACAATAATATTACATTACATTCATATACTACAACTTGTTCAGCCATTCCCCAATTGATAGGCATACTCTCAATTTCCAATTCTTTGTCACCACAAAAAGAGCTGCTATAAATATTTTTGAATATGTAGTTCCTTTTCCCATTTGTATGATCTCTCTGCGATATACCCCTAGAAGTGCCATTGCTGGGTCAAAGAGTATGCACATTTTTATAGCCCTTTGGGCATAGTTCCAAATTGCTCTCCAAAATGATTGGATCATTTCACAACTCCACTAACAATGCATTAATGTTCCAATTTTCCCACATCTTCTCCAACATTTATCATTTTCCTGTTTTGTCATGTTGGCCAATCTCATAGGTTTAATATGGTACCTCAGAGTTGTTTAGATTTGCATTTCTCTAATCAATAGTGATTTAGAGCATTTTTTCATATGACTATAGATGGCTTTAATCATTTGAGAACTTCCTGTTCATATCCTTTGACCATTTATCAATTGCAGAATGACTTGTATTCTTACAGATTTGACTTAATTCTCTATATATTTTAGAAATGAGGCCCTTTTCAGAGAGACTGGTTGTAAAAAGTCTTTCCCAATTTTCTACATTCTGCATTGGCTTTGTTTGTACAAAAACTTTTCAATTTAATGTAATCCAAGTTATCCATTTTGCTTTTCATAATGTTCTCTATCTCTTGTTAGGTCATGAATTCTTCTGTTCTCTATAAATCTAATAGGTAAACTATTCCTTGCTTTCCCAGTTTACTTACACTGTCAGCTTTTATATCTAAATCAGGAACCCATTTTGAATTTGTTTTGGTATTCGGTATGAGATTTTGATCCATGCCTAGTTTCTGCCATACTCTTTTCCAGTTTTCCCAGCAGTTTTTGTCAAAGAATGAGTTCTCATCCCAAAAATTGGAGTCTTTGGGTTTACTGAATAATAGATTACTATAGTCATCGACTGCTCTGTCTTGCATACTTATCCTATTCCACTGATCCACCACTCTATTTCTTAGCTAGTACCAAGCAGTTTTGATGATTGCTGCTTTATAATACAATTTAAGATCTGTAATGGCCAGGCCATCTTTCCCTGCATCTCTTTTCATTAGTTCCCTTGATATTCTGGACCTTTGTTATTCCAAATGAATCTTCTTATTTTTTCTAACTCTATAAAATATTTTTTTTGGTAGTTTGATTGGTATGGCACTGAATAAGTAAATTAGCTTAGGTAGAATTGTCATTTTTATTATGTTAGCTCAGCCTCCCCATGAGCAACTGATGTTTTTCCAATTATTTACATCTGACTTTATTTCTGTGAAAAGTGTTTTGTAATTGTGTTCCTGGGTTTGTTTCAGTAGTTAGACTCCTAAATATTTTATAATGTCTACAGTAAGTTTAAATGGAATATCTCCTTTTAGCTATTGCTGTTGGGTTTTGTTGGTAATATATAGAAATGCTCATGATTTATGTGGATTTATTTTATAACCTGCAACTTTGCTAAAGTTTTCAAGTAGTTTTTTACTTGATTCTCTAGGATTCTCTAAGTATACCAACATATCATCTGTACAGAGTGATAGCTTTGTTTATTCTTTGCCTATTCTAATACCTTCAATGTCTTTTTCTTCTCTTATTGCCAAAGCTAAAATTTTCAGTACGATATTGAACAACAGAGTGATAATGGACATCCTTGTTTCACCCCCTATCTTATTAGAAATGCTTCTAGCTTGTCCCCATTGCATATGATCCTTGCTGAAGGTTTTAGTTTGATGCTATTTATTATTTTAAGGAAGACTCCAGTTATTCCTATGCTTTCTAATGTTTTTAATAGAAATGGGTGTTGTATTTTGTCAAAAGCTTTTTCTACATCTATTGAGATGATCATGTGGTTTCTGTTAGTTTTGGTGTTGAAGTGATCAATTATGCTGATAGTTTTCCTAATATTGAACCAGCCTTGCATTCCTGTATAAATCATACCTGGTCATAGTGTATTATTCTTGTGATAAGTTGCTGTAATGTATTTGCTAATATTTTATTTAAAATTTATGCATCTATATTCATTAGGGAAATTGGTCTATAATTTTCTTTTTTTGTTTTGACTCTTTCTGGTTTATGTATCAGTACCACATTTGTATCATAAAAAGAATTTGGTAAAACTCCTTCTTCACCTATTTTCCCAAATAGTTTATATAGTATTGGAATTAATTGTTCTTTAAATGTTTGATAGAATTTGCATGTAAATCCATCTGGCCCTGGAGATTTTTTCCTAGGGAGTTCATCAATGGCTTGTTCAATTTCTCTTTCTGAGATGGGGTTTTTTAGTATTTTACTTCCTCTTCTGTTAATCTGGGCAATTTATATTTTTGTCAATATGTATACATTTCGCTAAGATTGTAAAATTCATTGGCATAAAGTTGGGCAAAATAGTTCCTAATTATTGTTTTAATTTCCTCTTCCTTGGTGGTGGATTCACCCTTTTCATTTTTGATACTGGTAATTTGGTTTTCTTCTTTTTTTTTGATTAAATTAACCAAAGGTTTATTTATTTTATTGTTTTTTTTTTCATAAAGCCACCTCTTAGTTTTATTTATTAGTTCAATAGTTTTCTTAATTTCAATTTTCTTAATTTCTCCTTTGGTTTTTAATATTTCTAATTTGGTGTTTAATTGAGGATTTTTAATTTGTTCTTTTTCTAGTTTTTTTAATTGTATGCCCAATTCATTCATCTCTTCTTTTTCTGTTTTATTCATGTAAGCATTTAGAGATATAAAACTTCCCCTAAAAACTCCTTTTGCTGCATCCCATAAGTTTTAGTATATTGTCTCCTTATTGTCATTCTCTTGAATGAAGTTGTTGATTGTTTGTATGATTTGTTGTTTGACACAATCATTTTTTAGGATTAGATTATTTAGTTTCCAATTATTTTTTAGTCTATCTTTCCATGGCCCTTTGTTTCATACAATTTTTATTGCATCATGATCTGAAAAGGGTACATTCAATATTTCTGCTGCATTGGATTGTGAGGTTTTTATGCCCCAGTACATGGTCAATTTTTGTGTATGTGCCATGTACCGCCAAGAAAAAAGTATATTCCTTTTTTATCCCCATTTGATTTTTTCCAGAGGGCTATCATACCCAACTTTTCCAATATTTTCTAATATTCTTAACTTCTTTCTTGTTTATTTTGTGGTTAGTTTTATCTAGTTCAAAGAGGGGGAGGTTGAGGTCTCCCACTAGTATAATTTTGTCTATTTCTTCCTGTAATTCCCTGAACTTCTCCTCTAAGAATTTGGGTGCTATACTGGTGAATATATGCTTAGTAATGATATTACTTCATTGTCCATGGTGCCTTTTAGCAGGATGTAGTTTCCTTTCTTATCTCTTTTGATAAGATTTATTTTTGCTTTTGCTTTGTCTGAGGTCAGGATTGCTACTCCTGCTTTTTTTTTTTAACTTCAACTGGAGGGTAATATATTCTACTCCACCCTTTTATCTTTACCCTGTGTATGTGTAGCTCTTTTTCAAATGTGTTTCCTGTAAACAAAATATTGTAGGATTGTGGTTTTTAATCCATTCTGCTATCTCCTTCCCTTTTATGGGAGAGTTCATCCCATTCACGTTCACAGTTATAACTATTATCTGTGTCTTTCTCTCCTTCCCCTCCTTCCTCCCCCACCCCTGTTTATGCTTTTCTTTCTCCTTTCTTCTTTTTCCCCCTCACTAGTGTTTTGCTTTTGACCACTGCCTCCCTGAGTCCCTCCTTCCTTCTATTAGCCCCTTCCCTTTTCTTCCCCTTTACCCTTACTACTTCTACCTTCCCTTCTACTCCCCCCTACCTTATCTTTTCCCTTTTCCCTCCTATTGCCTATAAGGCTAGTTAGATTTCTATATCTTATGTTATTTCCTTCTTGAGCCAAATCTGATGAGAGTAAGGTTCAAACAATGCTCATCTCCCTCCCTTCTTTCCCTCTGCTGTAATAGGTTTTTGTGTCTTTTTTTGCGTAATTTACCCTTGTCTGCCTTCTCTTTTCCTTTTCTCTCAGTACATTTTCTTAGATTAAATTAATCCACTTACTTGGATCTATTTAACCCACTTGATTAGATTTTTTTTTAATGATTACATCAAAGTCAACTTATATCCACCCCCTTTATGTATACCACTTAACATGATGTAATAACAATACAGTTCTCTAGAGTTACAAGTGTCATCTTACCTTGTAGGGATGTAAACAGTTTGCCCTTGCTAACAACATGTTGCATTTTTCTGTCCCATTTACCTTTTTATGTCTCCCTTGAATCTTGAACATGAAGATCAAATTTTCTGTTGAGCTCTGGTCTTTTCATCAGGAAGGTTTGGAAGTCCCCTATTTCATTGAATATCCATCTCCTCCCCTGAAAGATCATGCTCATTTTGGGTGGGTAGTTGATCCTTGGTTGTAATCCAAGCTCCTTTGCCTTACAGAATATTATATTCAATGCTGTATAGTCTTTCAATGTGGATCATTTTTTACTTCTTCACAAACTAATGAATCATGGCAACTAGCTATTAAGCAATACAATGATATATTGAATTTTTTTAAATGGTCCTTTCTCTCAGGAACTAGCCTGGGGACGTTAAGCGAGTTTTGCAATTCCCAAACGAAAGCTAGTTTACTCTCTCCCACTGCTTAATTAAAGGCCCAACTCCTTGTTCATTTGCAGTGCTTGTCCAAGGTAGATACACTGATGGATAAGCTCTATAAATTGTCCATATTCCATCTATTCTTTATCTATCATGTGTCATCTAGGTGGTGTAGTAGGCAGACAGCTGAAGTTAGGAGTCAGGGAAAAAATGAGTTAATAGTATGTGACCCTGGGCAATATTCAATATAGTTCAGAATCAATGGCTGGATTACTTATTAACTTACTTATATAATCAAAATCTCTAGAGATCCAAGCTCAACTTTAGTCAGCTTGCCTGGGGGCCTTCCAGGTACAATCTCTGCAGCAATCTCTCCTCAAGTTCTGCAGCAAGTGACTAAGCTGGGTCTGCCAGGGCAGGCTTCTTGAATTCCCTTGAGGAAGGAAGGAAAATGACCTGAAGGTCCGTAGTTATTACCCCCATAGTCTTGACTGGGTGATAATTATGGGTTTTAATGAACCTCAAAGAAGGAGAGATTATTGAGTAATGGTGATAGAGATAGAACCTCAAAACAGCAATGGGGAGCAAGGAGTATTCCAACCAGAGGTGTGCTAGAGCTTGTTCTAATGGCTAAAAGTATGAGCCTTCTACTGTTTTCCAGCTGAGGTCAAGCAATGTTTATAGAGCAGTACATAGGTATGAGTGTGCTGGAAAATATTTAACAACTTGGTTCTCCGATTTCTGAGATGTAAATGCCCGCAATGAAAATTTAACAATAGCCTTTAAAGCCATTAGAACAAGCTCTAGCACACCTCTGGTTGGAATACTCCTTGCTCCCCATTGCTGTTTTGAGGTTCTATCTCTATCACCATTACTCAATAATCTTTCCTTCTTTGAGGTTCATTAAAACCCATAATTATCACCCAGTCAAGACTATGGGGGTAATAACTACGGACCTTCAGGTCATTTTCCTTCCTTCCTCAATCAGTTTAATGCCTAGCACACAATCTTTTTCTCCCCCTCAACTCCTGTCCTCATACTAGAAGACTTCATCCATGCATTTATTTACTCTATCTATCTCTATTTTATTCATCCATCAATTTGTCTACCCATCCATTTATCCATCCATTCTTTTATGTATGCATTTATTCATGTATTTATTTATCTATTCATTTCTTTCTTTTTTCCTTTTCCTTCCTTCCTTCCTTCCTTCCTTCCTTCCTTCCTTCCTTCCT
>NW_020954557.1:28782152-28809679 GCF_900497805.2 Vombatus ursinus | reverse complement strand
TTCCTTCCTTCCTTCCTTTCTTCCTTCCTTCCTTTCTTCTTTCCTTCTTTCCTTCCTCTTTCATACAAGCTGCAAACGCAGTAGCCACTCACAGCCAGATCCCACTATTGATCCATAGGAGATCTCTGACTTACTCAATTTCCCACCCGGGTTGGTTCTCTACTCCTTAGGGAGCCTGGTGTCCCTCAAGGAGCTCACTGTAATGACTCCATGTTCATTTCTGATGCTCTGTTGCCTTAGCTCACTGTAGCTCAGAACTTCTGAGCTCAAGAGAACTGAGCAGCAATTATAAGTGTGTGCTATCACTCTTAAACTACATCAAAGAAAATTCACTTCTATCTTCACTGATGAGGGAAGCCTTTTCAGAGAAGGTAGGATAGATATGAATTGGGACTTAAATCATGGGAATAATGCCACAATACTTAACAGTTATTCTCACCAATATAGAGCTGAATCTGCAAGGCAAGAACACTAAAAGACTTTATGCTCTTGGGATTTCATGGCTAACATTCTGATAACTGTCAGGTAGTGAATATGGAATCAAGTCCATGTCCTCTTACTCCAAATCTTCTGCTATTTCTATTATGTTATGCTGTTTCTCTGCTTGAAATTTCAGGAAAAATTATCTATTATGCTCCATATTAGCGTAATCTTTTCATTTCTGGCCATTATGCTGAAAAAAAATAATGAAGAGATAACAGAGAAGACTAAGAAAAGAAAAAAATGAAATTAGAGATTAAAAAAATATTTTGCTGAAAAAGTGAAACAGTTGGAGCTAATTTAACCTGGAGATATTTTGAAAAAAAAATTTAAATATGTTCAGTGACTTTCATGAAAAGGAAAATTATCTCCTTTTCTCTGGGTAAAGTAGGACTAAATAAACATAGGGAATATTTAGGTCCTTGACCATATTCACAATGAGATTTAGGTCAGTTAATTTCAATTAAACTCGTTTGATATAGCATACAGGAATTGAACTATGTCAGGAAGGCCTAGGTACAAATCCCACTTCAGACACCTACTAGCTCTGTGTACCCTGGGCAAGTGTCTTAATCTCTATGTGACTTAGTTTTCTCGTCTGTGAAAAAAAAATTAGGTTGGTCTTGATTATATTTATATTCCCTTCCAGCTGTAAATCTGTTGTCCCATAATTGAATTGAATTGAATAAACATATATTAGGTACTTACTATGTGTAAGGCCCTTCCCTCTAAGTTCTTTCATTTACATAATTCAAGAGCTAATGACTCAAAAGCATTTGCTTTATCAAACACAACAATAAATATCAATTTATCAAAATATGTTGTAAGGAATTCCATTTCCTGTTATGGTGAGTTGCCTAGTAGTGTCAAATTTAGATGTTTTACTTCACATCTAGCCATTGTCTATTTCATGAAGTCCAAACCAGTATTTGCAAGGCATCAATAGGGAGTAATATGTTTCAAATGGCTAAAAGGCATCTATTTTACAATCTAGGAGTTTGACTGACACATGAAGGTAGTCCAAGTAATCAATTAGCAATTAGCTGTTGTTTTAAACTTTAATCATGTCATCCAAATAGGTCTATTCACACCACAACTTGGGGGGGGGAGTATGTTTTGTTTTCGTTTTGTTTTGTTTTGTTCCATTAGAAAACATTCAAATACTGCATGGGGTGGGGGGTACTTCACAGGAATAATCAGAAAGGTAGACTGACATCCAGGGAAGTAAGATAGATGAAAATAAAACAACAATTTAGGGCACTTGTTTGTTCATTTCATTACCCACAGTGGGAAGAGATAATCTGGAGTTATAAGGCCGTTTTGAACAGATGGTATAAGGATGCAGGAAGGATGGTAGATCACCAGGATCACTTCTGTACTTCCCTCCCACTCATCTCTTAATGGAGATTGGGAAATCTCTCTTAAAATTAATTTAAATTTGAAACACTGACTTCAAGGGGACATCCTGGTAGTGGGTATACTGAGGGCAGTTATCTCTTCCTGTTTTATGATTTCTTCTTCCTGAAAAGTTCTGAGGTCATTTATAATTAAAGTTCATTTGTATTTGAAAATGAGGTTTCAATAGATGACACATTCTTCATGTGAAAAGGTTCTAGGGTATGAAGCTTTAATATTAAGTTTAAATGTGTGTATGTGTATATATTAACACATATGCATATAACATGTATGTCTATATAGGTAATGTGCATATATGCACATACACATATACATATATGCACACATGTATATTGTGTTGTGAAATATTTAATAAAGTTTTCCTCTCACTTTTCCCTCATTTATCCTGGTATAAAGATCTCTTTATAACAATAACTTTTACAGACAATCCCCCCCCACCCCATATTATGGTAGTTGTCCTATTTCTCTAATCTGTGGCCACAGCCAAATCAACTCTGGGTTCAGTCTCATTAATCACAATATCTTTGGTTCATTCTCTTACTCAAAGCTTCCCCTGATATTAGAATTTGACTTTCATCAATGTCTAAAGAAGGAGGGGGCAGTCTTCTAATATTGACCTAGCTTGGGAGAGGGGGAAGGAGGAATAAGGAGAATTTGGAGGACTTCATCCATTTCTATAAATAGTCAAAACAAACCTCCTTCAATCTCAGATGATCCCCAGATACCCTAGGGAGTCATACAGACCACTAGATGGTAGTACATTGGAGAGATGACTGGATCTGGACTCAGGAAGACCAGAGTTCAACTCCAGCCCAGACACAAGGTAACTGTGCAACCTTGGCCAAGTCACTTAATTTCTGTTTGTTTCAGTTTTCTCAATTGTGAAATTGTGATGATAACACCTACCTCCCAGGGTTGTTGTGAAGATCAATGAAATAATATTTGTGAAGTTTGTAGGACAGTGCCTGACATATATTGTGCATTATATAAATGCTAGAATATTGTTATTTTTGCTTTCTAGGTTCATAGTATAACCCTGGGTACCCCTTCAAAGCAGAAAACAATTAGGGTTGATGGAGAATCCAGTAACCCTCCTGTCCAATGAACCCTGTTCCCCTCCTCCTTCCAGGCATCTAGTAGGAGAGAGAGTGCTGGCCCTAGAGTCAGGAAGAGTTGAGTTCAAATCTAGTTTATGACACTAGCTCTATGACCTTGGGCAAGTCACTTAAGCTCTGTTTGCACCAGTTTCTTCAACTGTAAAGTAGGGATAATAATAGTACCTATCTCCCAGGATTGTTGTGAAAATCAGATGAGATATTTCAAAAGAGTACTTATCACTGTGCCTGGCACATAGCAAGTGTTATGTAAATGCTTGTTCCCTTCCCTCCCCTCTCTTTCCCAGCCCTCTCCATTAAAGTGAAAATATAGGGGATTGCAAGAGTGTCAAGAGATCTACCTATCAGGAGCTCAATAGATTCCTTAAGACTTATAACACTACTCTGGTATTGAGTCTTTCCTTCAAGGGGAAAACACTCAAGTTTATTATAGAATTTCCTTGAACATGCAGCCTACTTAAGTTCCAGAGAAGAATAAAGTCTGGGTTTGTTTTTCTGCCTTGTGTCTCTAACTTTTACCTCTCCTTGAACCTAGCTCCTGTTTGTAGGAGGAACTCCTTCACTGTACTGGGAAGCTGCAGTTCAGAAATTCCTTCTCATGACAGTATTATTATTTCCCAGTTGCCACCTTCACATGAAAAAAAGAAGTACCCATTATTCACACTACATATTTTCTTGTGGCTAAAAAACATCAATTAACCATATTTAATAAACATCTACTATCTGCCAGGTCATATGTAAAGTATGCATATAAAGAAGAAAACAGTCTCTGTTCAAATTATCTAAAGACCAAAATAACAATTTTTGTCATTTTGTTACACATGTTAATTTGTGTGTTACACATATTATACAATTACATAAACATATTGCATACACATACATACATATTACACAACATTTTGTTACACATATTAATATGAGGATCCCTTGTTATAATTCCATGGCCTCCCAGTAGGCCAACAGTTCACAGTTTTAGGCTTCAACTAACAACGAATTACTCATTGAATGATCAGGACAGGGTCAAAATGAGGGAAATGTGACCTTTAGTTAAAATATTAGCAGGAGTTTTCTGTTCTTTATGACACATAAAAGGATTCCTAGCCTATACTATAGCTAGGACTATCCACTAAGACTAATCTAGCACAGTTTAAATCAAATATTACTAGACATCTAATATATTTTAAATATATGAGGCATGTTAGTTTGTACTCAAATCTCCAGTGAGCTTTCCCTTTTCTGAATTCCTGTTGCAATTATAGTCTGTATTACAATACTTAGTACCTGATTATGTACTGCCTTTTATCGCTTCCTAATTATTTCACATGTTACTATTCCTTCCCCTTATGGGAATATAAGCTCTAGAGTATATGTTTGTGTCTGTGTGTCTGCATGTGTTGAGTGTGGGCATGTGTGTATATTGGGGAGAGGAGGTTGGGGTAGACTGTATGTACCTTATATCACATTACATTTGTACTTGTTAACATGTATATAGCACTTTCAGATTTGCAATACTAAGAAATAGTGGCTAAATTTGTGAATGGATATACTGAAAGCTTTTAAAATATTGCCCTTGGTGTTTTTTGTGGAGAGAAGGGTCATTCAATATCTAAGGTAATTTTCCATTTTAATAGATATTATATACAGGAAATATATTGCAGTATCTTGGAAGACTGATCTTCACATAGTCTACACAAACACAACACACACACACACACATACAGTGTTTCCTCATTGATGGCCAATTTCTAGACTATTTTAAAAGGACATGGTACTAATTGCACTCAACACTGAAATATACTACAACGGCTTCTCAGTAAAATTCACAGTGATTAAAAAGTTTAGTGTAGCCATATATATTAAAATGTGATATGAATAGTGTTAATTTGTTCTCTCACTGAGAGAGAGAGAAAGAGAGAGAGAGAGAAAGAGAGAGAGAGAGAGAATGTGTATTCATGTACTGTCTTTTGCTGACAAGTTATCCTTGATCTCATTCTTCAATGTACTATTATTTATCATGGGCCTTGCCATTGCACACTGTATCACTTGTGATTTTGATGCTTCTGAGATAGTTATGGTCTAAGAATCCCAGTCATGTAACATTATCAGGCAAATATATTTGTGTACATATACACACAAATCTTAGACAATCATAGTAGTTGTGTGTGTGTGTATGGGTTCATGCACTTACAACAATGAATATAGTTCTTTTGAAGCACAAAGCTATTTTCAAATCACTGTTTCAGGAATAAAAAGAAATATAAAGATACAGAAGATATAGCCTTTACCTTAAAGAAGCTTGTAGTCTTACAAAAGAGATATAAGGAATAATAAAAAATACACCATGGTAAGTGTATGAGAAAGATAATAAAATACTACAAAGGGAATGTTCATTAACAGGTCAGAAACAAGTATCTAGAAAGTATTTACAAAACTCCAAGCAAGAATTAACAGGGACCTGAAATAAGCGGTGGCAGTAGGAAGGAAAAGGGAACAATTGAACAATTCTGGAGTATTATATTTAATTCTCAGCACCACATTTTAGCAATGAAATTGAGAGCATATAAAAAGGAAATCGAGAGCATATAAAAAGGAAATTAAGATGATAGAATGTTTCAAATTCATGTCATATGAGGATTGGTTGAAAGAATTAGGGATGTTTAACCTGGAGAAGAGAGGAGAGGGGTCATGTGATAGTTTTATTTAAGAATTTGAAGAGTTAGAAGAGGAATTGCGCTATAAAATTATGAAACAGTTGATTTGAGTCTAGAGGGCAGAACTAGGAGCAATGAGTGGAACTTGCTAAGAGACAAATTTACATTTGATTTAAGAAAAAATTTCCTAACAATTAGAACTATCCAAAAGTGGGATTGGCCTGCTTTAGCAGGTAATGGGTTCCCTTCATTGGATGTCTTCAAAGAAAGTCTGAGAGAGTTTGTTGTTGTTGGTGGTGTTGTGGTTATATGACTTACAGTTTAGAGTAAATGATCCCAAGGGCCCTTCCAACTCAGAGATTCAGCAGATCTATTATTGCTATGAAGGAAATAAGATTCCATACCTAAATGAACAAAGAGAGAGACAGAGACAGAAGGTAGAGTTCAAGCGAACTTGTAAGTTTTTAATATGGTAATTGGGAGAATGGTGAAGTCAAATTAAAGTCAGTTTGTGGACAAAGATTTTGAACCTCTTTTTTGACATATTGAAATTAAGGTGCCAACAGGATGTCCAATTGTAGAGATGTCCAACAGGCAAAATTAGAAATGCAAGACTGAAGTTTTGAAGGAAGATTAAGACTTGAGACACAGATTTGGAAGTCAGTCGTTTTGAATTGATAATTGAAATGAATGGGATCTCCAAGAGTGAGGCTGTAGAAACCAGTGGAGAGAGACAGTCTTGGGAAAAATTCATGTTTTGAACACCTGCTTCACCTACTACAAAATTCTTCACCTTCCTAATCATGAAAACCAAAGTAGCCCAGTATACATGGAAAATGAATGCATGTCAAATATGTATGTGTATCCCCCCCCCCCCAGTTCTTGGCAATTGCCTTCAAATCATTTTCATCATTGAATTTAGAATAACATTTTATAAATATTTTACAATGCTCAGTATAATCTTTCTGCACTACTGACTATTGCATTTCTCTTCTTCCTTGTCTTAGAACATCCAACAGTCTTGTAACTGGATCTAATATTTTTATTATTTATGTATGTAAGTATGAATGTATGCTTGTTTGTTTGTTTGTTTTGCTTTTTGTTATTTGGTCAGAAGACTCCCATGACCACAAAAAAAGTCATAAAATGCAAAATGCTACAGAATAAGGGTTTTTGTGTTTATCTGATAATTTTAGCTATGTGATACTTTTTTTTTTGCTTTTTTAAAATATGATATTCTATAGCTTTCATAGAGAGAGTATGGTATAGTGGAGAGAGCTGGCCTTGAAGCCAAGAAGATCTGGATTCAGATCCTGTCTCTAACACATACTAGCTATTTGACCCTGGGCAAATCAGTTAAATTCTCAGTGTTGTAGGTAACTTTCTAAAACTAAGTCGCAGAACGTCAACCTGCATTGAAAGGGAGTTTTATCACTTTGGAGTTTCCTAGAGGGATGAAATCATAGATCCAGTCCCTAAAATGAGATAAGTCAAGAACCTAGTTTCTTCTTCATGGTACTGGAAAATAAAAATATTGTTGTGATAAAAGCACATTCTAGTACCGCTTCCCTGTAACACTTCAACCTATTTGCAGAACAGGTTACCCATTATAGCTTCCCCTTTCCAAGCCATACCTTTTCTAATACCTTTATACTTCTTCTGAATGGAAATTATTGATCATGGTTTTCCCTTGCCCCACTTCATTAACATATTCTCCTAGAGCATAATATGCATTCTGATTTTCTTGGAATTCAAGATGGCATAAAATGACAAATGGAACATACTTTAAAATTAGCTAAAAATAAATTATATATTTGAGACAGTTTGTCTGACTGGAATTCCTTTATAAAATACTATTACACAGACCCAAAATATCTCTTTAGACTCAAATGTCTTTTGATTCTGTGAAGTGTTACATGGATATAAATATAAATTATTATCTCAACTAATAAAATATTCAATGAATGTTAATGTAGAGACTGATTATAAAAAAGTATGGCATGTAAACAATCTGATTTTTTTTGTGATCAGCAAACAAAATAGTCATATCCAAACTATGCAAAAAAGTATGGAACAAATGGACACAAAAATTTTGTCAAAAGGGTAGATACTCATTCTTATCCTTGAAAGTCACTACTGACCAAAACAATGAATATTTTGTACAAAACACAATGCTGAAAATGAGAATGATCCCCACAGAGAAAAGTGTCTGATATAGTGTATCACAATTTAGATAATCTGTTCCAAGATGTTTCCAGTGAGAAATTAAATTATAAGTTCTGAAAGTATATAACTCAGTAGTCAAATATATTATCTTATAAAAAAAATAGGATTCAAGGTATCAATTTGAGGTCATCAAACCATATTTTTCTAAGTTTTTTCTATTTTAACCATTCTTACTAGAGTTGAATTCTTCTAGTATTTTTATGTATTTACAATGGTTATAGTGCTCAGGTTTGGAAATGGAAATGGAAACATCTATTTTATATATCCAAAAGAATAATGATTCAGTCTGATGATACAAGTTTGATTATTTTGTGCATACTAAAGTGTTCCATTTTCAACAGTTTCTCAATAGTTTGAATTCACTGTGGCACTTTAATTTTCACAGGAGTTAAACTATGGATTTACCCTGTGGTCAACCATAAAAAACTAATGGTTTGTCTCCTCTTTTAATTAATTTATTTCTCTTTCCTCAATTATATTACAGGAAGTTAATTTATATAATGAGACTGTTTTGTATTTCTTTGTATCTAAAGCTTAGCACAATGCCTAACATACAGTATGTGTTTAATACATGCTTGTTGACTGACACATCCCAGTCAGACAGCTTGGTGTAATGACAACAACAACAGACTTGGAGGCAGGAGTCCTAGGTTCAACTTCTTGCTTCCCGCCCCCACCCCCTTAACAGTATTATGAGCTTAGTCAAGTCACTTAGCCCCTCTTGAGTCTTAGTTAATATTTATAAAATAGGGATAGTGATAATAGAACTTACCCTGTCTTTTATCTTCATGAAGCCAAACACTTAAATATTTTTAGTGTCTTGCAAGTAGAAGAGTCACATGATGGGCCAAATATTACATGGCCACAGTGTGATGATGAGTTTAGAGTTAGGAAGTTAGGGAAATCCACTCATATGGTATGTCTGAAAATACATGGCTCCTAAATCACTGATCTGTCAGGAAGTAGGATACTTCTTATAGGTGCATATAATTATATTTTTTAATAAGTCTTATGGTTCCTGGCCTGATGCTTGGACCTTGCAACCCTTTTTTCTTCACAGATGGAACAATCTAACCTCTCCCTGCAGGTTTAGATTCACATGAAAGTCAGGAACCAATTCAACTCTTAGTAGGTGAAAAAAAGGATCCCTGGACCAATTGCTTTTTTTTTTTTTTTCTAGTTCAACAGCTTTGTTTTTAGTCTTGTTCTGAACTTGCAACCTGCAAAGTAAGTTCATTCCTTATGACTTAGCTTAACCTATGTTCCACTGTACCAACAGCTGCTTCCTTTTCTTGTTTTTATATGCACTAAATTCATCCCAAAGAAAGCCCCATGGAACAACAGTAATGCTTTGTTCCAATTTCTCTAAGACTGGAATATTTATATTCTCTCTCTCTTTCTCTGTCTGTCTGTCTCTCTCTCTGTCTCTCTCTCTCTGTCTCTGTGTCTCTCTGTCTTTCTCTTTCTCTCTGTGTCTCTGTCTTTCTCTCTCTCTCTGGGTCCCTCTGCGCTCTCTCTCTCTTTCTCTCTTTCTCTCTTTCTCTCTCTCTCTCACACACATACACACACACACACACACACATACACTATTCCTTCAATGATTAAAGTCCTGTTTATGAACCCATATGCCATGGCATGCTTTGGGCTTCACTACTTGCTCGCCTACCATGACAGGCACCTGCTGCCCACCATTAGACACCCTTGATACTACTTAATTGCCTATCTCCACTTCCACCTCGTTGCCAGACTATCTTGACACTCCACTCACCTGTGCATATTTCTTCCTACATGCTAATGCAGGACCCTTCCCAAATCAACAGTTCTTACACTGGAAGAGAACAACTCACCCTGAAACCTTCTTGGTTTGTCTTGGGCCCCTGCCTGTGTCTTCAAGATTCATTATCCAAGCCCAGTAGGTACTAAAATCCCTGAAAATGTTCTTTTCTATTTGAAAATTACACTAGTAATGGGATGCTGCATTGGTGTCTTTCAATATGTCTGACACAGCAGCTGCTCTTTGTAATGCCTGGCACTGTGTGTAACTTGGCCTCTTCACCCTACACTCTGCCCAACATTGTTCCTTAGAACAACCATTGATTTCCATTTGTCAGCATTGTCTGCCAGCTTGGCACCTCAGGTTGTTCTGCTTGTTGTTTCCCAACAATACACAGCATTTCTGGACTGCAGAATTCTGTATTGTATCCTCAGTTTCCATTCATGTGCTTACTTTAAAACATAATGAACCATTGTGCTAGTGGAATCCTCCTGAAGGCTTTTAAGAAGAAGGCAGACAAAAAGAATCATAGGTTCATGGCTGGAAGGGGTTTTAGAGATCACTTACTTCTTATAGATGAGTAAACTGAAGCCCAGGGAAGTTAACAAACTTGTGGAAAGTCATATCATTACTCAATCAATCAGTAGCTGGGTGGCACAGTGGGTAGAGCTTTGTGTTTAGACTCAGGAATCTCTGAGTTAAAATTCAGCCCCATATGCTCACTAGCTTTGTGACCCTGGGCAAATTGTTAAACCTCTCTTGGTCTTAGTTTCCTGAACTGTAGAATGGGCATAAAAATAATAGCACCTACCCCCCAGGGTGATTGTGAGGATCAAATGAGATAATATTTGCAAAACTCTTAGCACAGCCACTGGCATATAGTAAGCACTGTGCAAATGTTAGTTGTCATTATCATCATCATCATTATCATAGATTATTATTTATTGAGGACCACCTAATATGTGAAAGGGGTTGGGCATACAAATACAAAGAATGAACAAATCCTTTCCTCACAATGAGTTTACTTTCTAACAGAAGAGATAACAAGTACATATAAAATACATACAGATTAAATAAAAAGTTATGCTTGCCATATTCTGGTTTCCTTTTAAGCCCTCAAGTCAGAACTGATATCTTCTCTAAAATGATCTTGGTATTACTTCTTTTGCATCGGTAAAAATCTATTACTATTTTTTTTTAAATTGATGGCATGAAATATGGGCAATTGCATTCTATTCTACCTTTTGCATTTCTGGAATGATCAATATGTGAGTAATGTTAATCAATGGATCTACTTGAGAAAGTAGTATGGGGAGAGACAAAAGGCATATGATTACTGTTGTTGGGGGGGGCAGCTTCCTCTTGGTTTGTAAGCTACCAGATAAATACTAAGACCTCTCTGAGAACATAACTCATTTAAATCATTGGCTAATGGCTTGTGGCACTCAACTTACTTTAATAGGCTAACCATCTGGAAAATAATAAAGAAGAAATGACAGAGTCCACATGTTATCTGCCATATAAACATTAAGATGGTTCTTCTGTGGCAACCTAAATCTGAGTCCTTCACACACACACATTCACTTCACATCTGTTTTTATATTGTATTATAATATTTTAACAAGAGAGTTGACATGTAATTTTATGGCACATTAATTTAGATTCAATCATTTATGATTTATCCATCTCTTACCTGAAGAATATTTCATTTAATTTCAAAATCTAAGTTTGCAATATCCACTTTCACTGTTTTCTTCTCCTTCATTTATTTATTTATATTACTTATTTATTTGCTACTTGTATCATTTTTATATAGTACATGTAAAAATCAACCCTTCACCATTGATGAAATCAAAGGTATACACCAAAATAAATGCCTATATATTTATATTGATATAACTTTGTGTGTTATAATATATCTATAATATAAGGTATAACATATCTATGGTGGTAAGAATAAAGTGAGGTCTTCTATTCATCATTTCAAATAATGTATGTTGTATTCATATGTTGTAAAACTCAGAATTAATCTCAAGTTAGAACTGAACAAGTACCAATGGGTAATTCATTATTTCCATCTCTTATATGACAGTTAATCTCGATGAGTTTTAAGAATGTTCTGACTTATAGTTGTGTCTTCCCTAGTACCTAACACAATGCTCTGAACATAGGACACACTTAATAAGTGTTTGCTGAATTTGAATTTAAATAAATATGTTTATTATGCACAGAAAAATATTAGTCAGTGAAAACAATTTTTAAAAAGACTCCACTTTCCCTCATGCTTAAAGTTTGAAAAGGAGAATATCAAGGGAAGAAGAATTAGGCCATATTTTAAATTACAAGAAAAAATATAGACTTTCTTGTGTGAATAGAGCCATAGAGACACATATACACTCATCTACTATTTGTTGGAAATATTTTAAGCCCCTTCATAAAATTAAAAAGTATTGCAAAGAGTGCATTTGGAGAAGAGACCATAGGGAGTACCTTGTGTAAAAAATGGAAGTCTCAAAAAATCAATTGCCAATGTTTGTGAACCAACAAAGGGAAAGATAAATATAAAATCCTTGGACTGCTATGTCAATGCACTTTCAAGGCAGCATGTCATAAATGTATATTCCCTTCTATTCTTAACTGTAGGCTCTGATTAGTGCTTTTTAATTTTGTCACTATTTAAAACAATGTTATTTTAAATTAGAAGATATTTGCAACATCAGTACTTGATTGTCTAACTGATGAAACAGCAATTCTAGCCATAAATAAATAAATAAAGCTAATAAGGAGGCTCACACTTAATATCAGCCTGAAAAATTACTTTATTCTCTGTTAGAGAGGAGGTATTTTTTTTCATGGTTGACAAAATGGCAACAAATCAACATGAGCATACTAGAGATTTTTAAAATTCTGCTTGTCCTTTTTATGGTCTGAATGCATATAAGGTATAATTTTCTAAATCTCTGATTTTTTAAAAACTCTTGGTGGCTTTCTCTTAGAATTTTTTCAATCTTGCCCCATATTATGCATGAATGCTTATCATGCACCTCAAAAAGAATTGTCCTCTCCACCATCTGCAAAATGAAACAAATTATCCATACTGTAAAAAACCCAACAGGTGTTTCATTGTTTCACTAAACATTTGAAAGATGTTTGTAATAGGAACCTATCGTGTGTATGAAAACACATCAGTATAAATGGATTTACACCATGATCTGATAAAGCGAATCATAGATAACTGCTGAGGAACATGTGTTTTATGAATAATTTTTTTCTTTTATATCACTTTTTTTGCATCAGAAACTTTTTCTTTTGCTCAAACATTTCCAATAAGAAAAAACGGGGGGGGGGGGGTTATCCATTGTATCATAGCATAAGTAGAAACTAGAATGTGGAAACCTGATAGGAAAATAAGAAATGAATTAACATTTTCTCCATCACAGGTGGTATGAACGGAGGAGAGCACAACATTTTCAAAAGATACATTAATAGGGAACATTTAAAAGCTTCTATGAAGCATCATCCTTTGGATTTTTCAAGCAGAAATGATTTTATATTTCCCTGATATGGTATCTAAATGTATACCTCTATGAAAACATATTTTTTAAATATTACCATTATTTTTTTGTTAGTATATTCTCATATTTGGATTGGGACAAAATACTTTATATTATTGATATAGATCAGTAGTTCTTAATTCGGGTGTGTATGTGTGTGTATGTGTGTGTGTGTGTGTGTACTAAAAGTGCCTACTCCAAAAATACAAAGCCAAAATGGTGGTGCCCTTACCAAAATATGCATTATAACTTCATATTTGTGATATTTGACATCAGAATTATACTGGGTAAAAATAATTTTTCAAATTTCTGAGTTTTCAATTAAAGAAATCAAAATGCCTTCATTTGATCTCCTGTATGACATAAATTCAATGTGTTTGAGCCTTCATCTAGATTCATTGACTTTCTGTTTATACCAATATAACCAGAATCACTAATCACATATGCAACAACCAGATTTAAGAAAATGGATGAAAAGTTCTAAGGGTCAGAGATTCCACTGTTAATATACATGGAGGTCTGTCTTAGCAGATCATTCAAATAATACTCATTGCCTGCAGGAAATAATCAGAGGCAAAATATACCTGCTTTGGAGGGGAGAAAGAAGACCACTTCATGACATGTCCTCAAGGGGATGCTACATCCTTAGTATAATCTTTACTTAATTCATGTAGCAGATTAAGGAATGTAAAGAGCTATGTGACACATTTTAATTAAGGATTACTTAAAATTTTGTTATTGAAGGATGATGCCTTTCTTTTGTTATTTTTTTCAAAAAATCTAAGTAACATTATCATAAAAGACTTTATATGAAAGAAGTATACACCTAATCCCTCATGTTCCCGTGAAAATAACTGAATTTATGAAAAGAAATTTTTAACAAAATATATACAAAATAAAAATAAAATACTTCATCCCAATTGATCAAAGGCCTTCTTTGTATCTATAAAAATGCTATAGTTGGATCCACTGTGTCTCTAAACAAATGGATCATATTAAAGTGTAATCTGATGTTATTATAAGCAACTTGAATTTCAATTAGGCCTGTTTGATTTGAATGAGGCAAGACAGGCATAACACAATTGAGTCAATTAGCAAGAATTTTGCAATCAATGTTGATTAAGGAAATGGGAGGATGGTATGTGCATAATTTGGAACTTTTACCTCACTTGTGAATTAATATAATAGGATAAATCTTGTCATCTAAATGCAACATATTGAACTTAAGCAAAAATTGTATGTTGCATAAATGTGAAAGTGATTTTATACATTTTTATTGCACTTGAATAGGAAACCCATTTAAACCTGTCCTCAGAAAGATCAATAAAATTTCCTGCTTTCATTTTTCAGAAAGCAGATCCCTATAAACAAGCTGTCAAAATATGCAAGCATATATAGTTTCTTAACCTAAAATATTGTGAGGTTTTATTTTATTTTTATCAGAGTACATTGTAATAATTGCCAGATTAAGTTTTGGGTCCAATCAATCATTGATTTTGGTTAGGTTTTTATGGTTAGATTTTTTTTAAAATCTCTTATTTTTTGTACTGTCGATGTGGGTGCCATTTAGCCATTAATATGTTTCATTCCTGAGACATCAAATGATTTTAACCAAATTCTTCCCCCTATATTCTATAGCATTTTGTACAATGAAGACATCTGATAGGTGGTTGTTGAATGAAGATACTGAAGACAAATACTTCTATACAGGATTACAGAATCATATATCTAGAACTAAAAGAGAATGCAGAAAATATGTAGTCAAATCCCTTCATTTTCTAAAGATGGAATCTTTGGCCTATTTCCAAAGGATTCTAGGATTTGTCTTTATACTATAAACTCTCCTGGTTCATCTATAGAACTTAAAAGTTTTTACTTTTGGTTTTCTTCATGAACAATTCAGATTCTAGAAGCATCAGCACCAATCTAGAAGGCAAATGGACCTTAAAAGAAGGAGCAGATAGCCTAGACAGAGTTGGAGGTGCTAGTGGTAATAGTAGTCATATAAATCCATTTCAGGCATTGAGGAGAGTATATATAACCACACAAAAGCAGAAGAAGGCTCAGTGAGATCAAGGAAGAGTGAGTTTAATTCAGTTCATTGTAATTCAACCAATATTTAGTCTGGAGACTTTGCATAGCCTTCCCTCACTTACTTGCATATTTTGACATCACCTTCCTTATGTCATGGTTCTCTTCAAGAACAAAGTACAAGATGCTGAGTAAAGTGAGCAGAACCAGGAGAACGTTGTACACAGTAACAGACATGTTGTGTGATGACTAATGTTGATAGACTTAGCCCTTCTCAGCAATGCAAGGATCTAAGATATCTCCAAAAGTCTCATGATGGAAAATGCTATCCACATCCAAAGAAACAACTTATGGAGTTTGAATGCAGATTGAAGCATACTATTTGCTATTTTTTTCTTCTGTTTTGTTTTGTTTTCTCTTTCTTGTGGTTCCTCCTATTGGTTCTAATTCTTCCTTACAACATCATGAATGTGAAAATATGTTTAATAGGAATGTATATGTGTAGCCTATATCAGATTGCCATCTGGGGAGGAGGGTGGGAAGGGAGAGGGAGAAAATTTAAAACTCAAAAACTTATGGAAGTGATTGTTGACATATCAACTTAAGTAATAAAAACAAACAAACAAAAAGAACAAAGAACAAACAACAACCTCTGTGAATAGAAAGAAGAGTTGCTCCACTGGGGACCAACTGAAACTGGCCAGGTGGGCAACATGGCTCTTTTTTTTTCTTTTCCTCTGTCCATATAGGGTATAATACCCTTACCAGGAGGTGCTCTGCCCAAAGGAATGTAAATTTTCATCTCTGAAACCTTTTTTTTCCCCCTTAGGACCACTCCTTAAACCCAAATCACTCTGGCTATCATTGATTGGCCAACAATAGGTCCCAGGACAAGCCCCACTTGGTCATTGTTTGAGGAAATTTGAGGGATTGACTCAGAGGAAATATAAATAGCAATTTTTTAATTTTGGCCAGAAAGCCTGAGGGTCTTCCCCTCCCAGAATTTTTTTTTTTTTGACTAGGTAAAGAGACCATTCTTTGCCTCATTTCTGACCTAGACTTAATCACAGAATGGGCGCTGCCTTAGTCAAACTGAGACCTGTTGAAGACCTTAGTTTAATCATCCTAATCTATATTCCACCACTGGATCCAGATGGCTCCCGAGGACAAAGTAAGGCTGGGGATTCTGCACAGCCCTCCCTCACTTAAATCCAATTCATTTGCATGTCATGGCATCACCTCCCTGATGTTGTGGTTCTCTTGGAGAATGAAGGACAAACAACAATAACAATTAAGTGCTTACTATGTTCTACTCTGCTAGTCACTAGAGATGCAAAGCAGATATGAAAATAGTCATTGTCTTTAAAGAGTTTGCATTCTACCATGGGAAAACAATCTGTACATAGATAAGTATATCCAAATATATTCAAAGGAATTTCAAGAGTTCTAGTAAGAATAACAGAAAAGACCTCATAGAGAAGGGAGCTTTTGGGTGGAACACGGAATACATATAGAAGAGTATTTTGCTATATAGTTGGAAAGTAACTTTTTGAATTATTTTATAATTATCTATTTGAAAAAGAGAGTTCAGTACGTGTCTCCATTTCCCTGAAAGTGTTTGATTTTTATGGTGTCAGATAGAATACTTTCATTGGTCATGTTGAAGAAGCCACAGTACTGCAGTCAGCCTGTGATAGAGGTACTCTGAATCCCCTATCACATGGAGGGGGGTGGGGTAACTTACATTTATTGGGTGCTCACCCAGAATGTGTCTATGAAGCTGATGAGACTGAGACACTATCTTTCTGGCTTTCACTCTTTCCTGCAATCTCATTCTTCCTCCATCCAGAGGGTGGGGATCAGAGTTCACCCATAATACAGTTGATATGAACTGAACTGGGTGAGAAGGGAGTACTTCCTTCCCCTGCTCTCCCTCTTACCGCTTGTTTCTCTTGGCCTGAGGGTGTTTGTTTCTGTTCTGAGTCATTTGTTCTTCCCGGTTTTAGATGCCAGCACTGGATCGTGACTCAGAGCCATGGAAACCTTGGAGCCAGGACTCTAGGCCAGATAGTGCAGCCAGGGTGTCCAGAGAAGCCAGGGTACCTGGGGCTTGAGCCTGAGGTTGGTTTTGGACTTGAAACTGGGACTTTGCTCTAAAAGAATGGAGCTAAGTTATGAGTCTAAACCCCTTCTTCTTCCCAGTATGGTACATAGTACAATGGTAGGGAGAGAATTATGGCTCCCATGTGTTGGGGGAGTAAGTTTATATATAGGTGATTATATGTTGAGTAAATACTTCCTTGTAAAAATGAATCTGACAGTTACTGACTAAATGACACCAGGGTGCAGAAGAACATCTCCCCAAAAAAACTTTAGGGAACACCATCTGTGGGGCTGGAACTGTTTATAGAGAACCTAGAAACCCTCAAATCCTCCTTATGGTTACCACAGAATCCGGGAGAAGCGGTAAAATTTAATCTACCTTACTTTTCAGGCAGTGATGGTTGCAGTAGTTAGTGGTACACCAGAATTCTCCAATCTAAAAGAAATTACTTTTTGTTACATTGGATAAAAGACGCATTTATGAAAGAAACATAGAAGGAACATAAAATATAAAATGGACACTTTTGATTAAATATAATTTGAAAGGATGCATACAAAAAATAATGCATTTCAAATTAAAAGGAAAACATAACTGGGAAAATATTTAAAGCAAGTTTTTCTTATAAAGGTCTATTATCAAAGATATATTGGAATTGAATAAAATTTAAAAGAACAAGGGTCACACCCCAATTGATAAATGGTCAAAAGATACAAATAGCTTTCAAAGGAAGAAGTCCAAGCTATCAACAAAATGAAAAAAAAATGCTCCAAACTATTTATAATTATTGAAATTTAAGTGGAGATATCTTTAAGGCTCCATCTCATACCAATTAGGTTAGCAAAGAAGACCAAAAAGAAAAGGAAATGGCAATTGTTGGAATGGTCACAGGAAAATAGGTACATTAATACACTGTTTATAGAGCTATGAATTTGTCCAGTCATTTTGGAAAAGCAATTTGGAACTATGGGATAAAAGTGACTAAACAGAATATGTTTTTTATCCCAGTGATATCACTACTACCCCTTTACCACAAAGAGATCAAAGATACAGGCAAATAGCAAATATCTGTCAACTTACTTTCTCTTTCTCATGTGTGTGTGTGTGTGTACACACACATGCATGTATATATGTATATATGTATTATATATATATATATATTATATATATTTGCAATAACAAAAAGAAAATACACTTGGAACCTAACCTATTAGGTTCCTGAGGCCTATTATGCAATGGCTAAACAAAGTATGATATATAAATGTAATGGAATAATGGGATATTATTAGGCCATAAGAAATTACAAAATGGATGGCTTCAGAGAAAAATGGGAAGACTTGGATGAACTGATGCAGAATGAAATAAGCAGAACTTAGATAACAATTTATGCAACATTATAAAGAAAAACAGCTTTGAAAGACTTTAAAACCCTGATCAAAGCAATGATATAACACAATTCCAAACAACCAAAGATAAAGAATTTTACCCACTTCCTGACAGAAAAGTGATGAACTCAAGATGTAGAATGAGAAATCCAATTTTAGACATGGCCAATACAGTGTGACTATGCACATTTGTTAAAAGTTTTTTTCCCCCTCCTCTTCCTTTTTTTTCTTCTCCTCCTACCCCCTCTTCTTCTTCCTTTTCCTCATCCTCCCTCTTTTTCCTTTTCCTCTCTCTTCTTCAAAAAGGTTTTAAAAAGTCAGAATACTTTGCTCCCAATTGCCATACCCAGATTTTCTTCCTAGAACCATCAGTAAGTTCTCTACCACTGACTTTCATATTCCAAATTTATCACGTAATGCCAATCATTGTGGCTATTATCTATAGAATCCCAGGATGCCCTCCTTCCTTCTTCAATAAATTCAGAACCTGGCTAAGGAACTTTCCCTCTGTCCTAAATCCTACCCTTTTACATACATTTGATGTACCCATAAATACTGTACCGAGTTCCTCAATCTACTGAATTAATAAGACGTGTTCTTCCACCTCACCTCAGATACAAGTTGGTCATGCAGTTGATCTTGTTGTCACTCACAAGTCTAACACTTCCATGTTCACAAAATCCAAAATTCCTTTGATCATATTTTATCAATTTATCCTGCCCTACATCTTATAACACCTAAATTTGTTGTGTTCTCACTTGTGATCTCTACTCCTTCTACTCCTCAGTTATTTACTAATCAATCACTTTTGTACTGTCTATATTCTCTTCAATTCACTATTTTAACACCTTGGTGAATTTACTCAATTCTGTTTTTTCTTCCATTTCAACTCCCTTTACTCACTTGTCTTATCATGTTTTGCCAAACCCCAAACTTGAATTGCTCATGCTATCTATCTCCTCCTCTCCTATTCAGTGGCTGCTGAACGGATTTGGAGGAAATCAAGAAATTATGTCAACTGAGTCTACTATAGAGTTATGTCATCTAATCTCAACTGATCCCTTATTGCAGTATGGCAATTTCTAAAGTTAGCAGTTATCTCTTAATTGCCAAATCTAATGACTTCTTCTCTGAAGCCATCCATTTTGTAATTTCTTATGGCCTAATAATATTCCATTACTCCATTACATTTATATATCATAATTTGTTTAGCCATTGCATAATAGACTTCAGGAAACTAATAGGTTAGTTTCCAAGTGTAATATTTTCTTTTTGTTATGGCAAATTATATTGTTTCCTCCATTAGAATGTGAGTTCCTTGAGGGCAAGAACTCTTTTATGCTTTCTTCTTTTCGCATGCCCAGATTTTCACACAGTGTCTCCTGAAACATACTAAGCAATTAATAAATGCTTGTTGACTGACTGGGTTTCTCACTTCTTTCCTGAATAATTTGTGAAGGAGGTGATTTGTGGCCTTCTAGTTCAAATCCTTGTCCCCAGGTAAGAATTTTCCTAAATCATATTTGACTGAAAATATCTCAATTCTGGCTAAGTCCAACTTTTGGATTCCGGGTAGATATAGCTGCCACTTAGCTATTTCTATGCTGATTATAAAAGTATGAAACCATTTCAGTGAGTTTTCCCTACATGTTATAATGCTATGCCACTTTCTCCACTCTAGTTGAAGTGTGATTTACTTTTGAAAAATTGTTTAGAAGAGGGAATCTAAGAAGCGCATAATTAGTGTTCTCTAATCACTATCACTAAATCACTTTTCATGTTCAACTATTCTCCATGGCCCTAACAGCAACAGAGGATTGATTACAGCTCCTTCTATACTGTCAAATGCTTCCATAGGTTTACCATGATAGAACATGATTTATCTGATAGCACTGATGCCTCATGGCAGCTCACACAAATGGATGGGAGGTTATTATTTTTAAATATGCAGTGCCCATATTGACAATATTTGTCACTGTCTCTAAAGCATTCTACAGATGCCTGGATGCCTTTCTCCTTAATTCTTGTACATCTGAAGGGGAAAAGTACTATGCAGCTTCCCTCCATAACCTGTTTTGATATTTAACATTCACTTTGAGGCTTTTTAAAAAGTTTAATCTCAATCTCTGGCAACAATTGAGTGCAATCCCCCTCCCCCTTTTTTCTTAGTCGAGATAGTGAACAACAGGTTAACATTCTCATTTTACTGGAGAAAATTACACTGCCATAGCGCTTCACAATGAATAATATTACTTCTTCTTTAACCTGCATTTACTCTAATTTCATGTAATCTACCTCAGAGAATTGAGTTGCATATATAGGCAAATTATGTTTGCTGTAAATTTAAATTATATCAATATTTCTTGGAGTTCTTAAATCAATTTCCATTTTATTTTGAAAATTTCAATAAATTAAACATAATCTGTTCTTAAATTATTTTCTACATAACTGAATATTATTTACTCTTATAAGAAACAAAAGAGTAACAACTTCAGAATCATATAATTCAGTTGGTTAATAACTTAATGCTTTCAACAAGTTAAAGACAACTAAGGATTCATGAGTAGATAGTAGAATAACAATTTTAAAAAATTCACATTTTATTTAGGCTGTTTTTAGGTAAGGAAATATATCAATTAAGTAAAACTACTTCTAAATGTCAAATGTTGTTCTATACCACTTTGCATATACACTATCTAGGAAAGGAGGCTTTTTTAATAGAAAGATGATATATCCCTTGCAAAATCAATACATAGTATTTCAAGTGTTTTTGCAAATAACATGCTATGTCTATAGATTTTTCCCAGACTTGTGAAAATAGTATACTTCACTTTTCCACTATAAAGATTGTATTTCATTGGACCTGACTACTATATAACATTGCATTTCCCTCCTTTAAAATCAATGCCAATTTGCCATGGAGACCACTGTTGTACTATAGATATTAGATGGAGGGCCATTTGTGAAAGGAGGGATTAGATTAGATAATAGCTAAAGTAGATTCCAACTTTAAGATTCTATGATTTTGTAACATAGAATAGAGTGATAGTATAGGATCTATAGAAATAGAATCAAGAGGACATGGGTTCAAATCCCAGTTTTGCTACTTGTGAGACCAGGTATAAACTGCTTCACCTCTGGGAGTTATATCTGTGTAATGAGGGGATTTGTATTGAAATTCTGAGTCCTGTGTTATTGTAGGTTCATTTTTTATTGAAAATGTAAGAAGGACTACTAAATAAACCAAACAATTTTCTTAGATCACTTGCTTAGAATCACTTGTGATTATTATAGGCAAGGAAGAAAAGAAGACTGGTGTAATTCATCATATTTTCTGACAAGGGGATGACCTTAGAAGTAAAAAAAAAATGTGGCAGTAAAATCTTTGTATTGCTTGCAAGGTTGAAATGTAATACATCTTTTTATTAAACCTATTGCTTCCATTTATGTAATATTTTATAGGCATAGTTGGTCTACCACTGCAAGAATCAGATTTTTTTTTATTTTATAAGAATATGGCTTTACAAATGTCCTTGTAGTAAGCACAGACATTTGTGATCTTTCTTTCAACCTTTTATAGTGTGAGTGAACTGGCCTAAGTCAGTCAGTCAACTAACATTCATTAAGCACCTGCTATGTGCCAAGCATTGTGCTAAGTGCTGAGGGTACAAAAGAAAAGAAAAGAAAAAATAAATCCTACTCTCTGTTCTCTGGTCTAGCATGAAAAAAAAAACATGAAATTTCACAGCATGAAAAAATGTACAAACAAGATAAATACAGGATAAATGGGAATTATCTCAGAGGGAAGGCACTAAGATTAAGGAGGACTGAAGAAATTCTTATAGAAGGTGGGACTTTAGATGAAACTTGAACGGGAAGCCAAGAGATGGAGAAGAGGAGGGAGACACTTTCCTTAAAGCATATATAAATATTCACTACCAAGTTTCAGTCCTTAGATGATGCATAGATATTCTCTTTCTGCTCTTGACTCAACCATATGGAAACATTGGTGAGCCTAATTCTAGCCAGAAGTTCTCTTCCTTCAAGTGAAAAGGCCTTTTTGATTTGTTTGGTAGGGCAGGGGATGCTGGACAAATTCTCTCACCCAACCATGATGTGTCTATGAGCACCTAGCTCCTCTGTTTCTTTGTTTCATTGTGCTTTTTTTTTTTTTTTTTTTTTTTTTTACTTTCATGATCTTAGGCAAACACATTTTCTGAGACAGATGTGGTCAGATGACCTGGTGAACTCAGAAAATCCAGCGGTCCCATCTGCAGTCCCCTCAGAGGTCCCACCTGTAACTGCAGTCAGAAATAGGGTTTACTGTAGCTAGTAACAGTGGCCACAGGAGTCAGATAGTGATTGAGCAGTAAGCTTGAGGGATGTGCCCAGGTAGAGATCATGTGTACCTTACTTGGTCTAGTGAATTTACATGGTTGCAAATGAGTGGCCTAGGCTAGCACAGCCAGGTGAAGATGAATATTTTGTCTTTTCCCTGCATTGGAGCAAAGACTGGCCCAGTGGAAAATTGCCCTAGCAACCTATCCTACAAGTCAATCACCCACCCAGAAAAGAGATGCACCCAAAAGGGAGCTCTTTGAGGACACAGGAAAGGGGGAAAAGGACTTTGAATGATATGGTTATGAATTTATATTTGTCTCACATGTATACTTTATACATGTGTCCTCTTGACATTTCTTACCACTTTCTATGTATATTATTACTGGAACTACTTCACCTGATTCTAACCAACTTTCACTTGACAGATGGTCGGTCAGGTTGTACCTTAAGGATTGAAACCAGAAAGTAATAACTATGAATTCCTTAAGGGCTGAAATGAGGCAGGGAATATCTGTGCATGCTTTAAGGGTCTAGGCTTCTGTAAGATCCAGAATTCCCCTGGCTAGGGAACCCTGTACCTTTCCCTGTGGGTTATTCTTTAGATATCAAAGGAAGAGGTCAAGGAGCTCAAGACTAATTATTGGTAGTAGCTTAATCTATCATTATGAATACTTACAAACAGGGGCAATCTTCCATCTGGGGCAGCAGCCAGACAGTTCAGAGGACCCCTCCTAAAAAACCCCCCAAATCCCCAAGGTAATTGTAGAAAACAAAAGCAAGAGGAGCTAGAGAGGGCATCACTACTGATTGGTAGATATTTTTGGTTTTCTGCTTAGTAATGAGCTTGGGAGTTAAGTCAATATTATGCCCAAACATAATTTTGTGTCTGGATCATGTACTGGTCACATATGGGTCACAATATTCTTGTTTTAGCTTTCATAGGTCATCGTATCTTAATTTTTGACTCAGTTTCTAAAATAAAATTCAGGATCTAAGTTATGATTGTAAACAAGTCACCATGTTTGGGCTTCCACCTTTTACAGAGTTTAAGCTTTTATGGCTTTCCACTTATTACTGCATTTTATGGCTTTTTCCCAATCATGACTCCCCAGCTTCCATAGGCCAATCTATCTATGGTATACCTAGAATTCTGCTCTATACAGGAAGAAGCTTCAGTAAATATTTGTGTATGGGAATGATGATGGTGGCAGTAATATTCACACACAATTTTTTTTATAAGAACTGACTTAAAAGAAGACATATCTTTATTTCAACCTCACCAATTCCTTTGACTTACTCAAAACTGTAAGTGAAGTTGCTCAGAATCAGACCAAAGTAATGAAATTGGACAAGTCACAATTGTGTTTAAAGCTTTAGTTTCCTCCAAAGTGAAGGAATTCAACTAGATAACCACTGAGATCCTTTCTAATGTCCCATAGAGTTCTAAAACTTATGATTCTAATGCTACAGGAAATAACTAGTTTTATTTATCATTCTTCCTCCTATTTCAACATTTTACTTCTATCTATTTTGTGCCAGGTAACAGAATGCTTTCATTTTAGGTTCATCAATGCTGATAGTTTACATAAATGTTAAATTAACTTAAATTTTCCATTCTAAACTTAATACCTAAGCATTGCACATTGTACACATATGAAAATTTATAAATGGTTTGAAACAAATATTAATTAAATATTTGTTCATCTCTTTAAAAGGGGCACTATGCATTTTTTTAAAAATAAAGACCATCTTAGTAGGTGATATTTCCAAGAGTCATTGCAATTTTAGTTTTAGGGAGTCAATAAACTTGAAAACATTTGTGAAATAATCTGTCCCTTGTGTTGATGTGACATATTTTATATCGATGCATCATTCTTTTATCTTGGGGTTTAAATGTTTTTCCATATTCTTTAATTTTGAGTATATTTATTTTCCTTTGAAAATATCAAAATCAAAGTTATTAATATGATGGGGAAGTAGTAGAGCTAAGAAGCAGATTGGGGTGGTCCACTTAGGTCAATGGTTTAGATGAGCAGCACTTTAGAGTGACTATCTCAATGTGATTTGTGCAATTCATCATCTTGGTAAACTCTAGGGCAAGATTTTTCCTTTAACAAATTGCTACTAGGTATTTACTAACCATTAACTTAAACAGCATCTGTAATTCCTCAGGTTGTAATTAGATGTGGTGGCTGAATCACAGGCTGAATCAGAGTGGGCACTGGTCCATCAGCTGTCTTGGATTATGAAAGCAAGGCGTTGCTCCCTCTTTCTCGGTCAAGGCAATTCATTAGTTATGCTGTTTGAGAGCAGCTGTACCATTTGAGATGTGATTTATTCAGATTCTCTCAATATTATTACAGAAGCATGGGAAGATAAGTGATTTGATGAGCGTATGTATTTACTGTCAGATACCATTATGTTGGGAATGTGTGGTCAACAGTGATAGAACTTCATGTTTTGTCAGAAATATTACCCTTTTAAGGCAAAAGATTAAGTTAGATGAAGTCAAAGGACAAGATCTCCTGACATATGAGAATCATGTCACATGCAGTTAGGCATAAAATTCTCCGAAGAAAACTGTTGACATCAATAACAATGTACTTTGCCATTTCTGTTAATTCAGATATTACATAAAAGCAGCTATACCAGTTACAGTAAAATTTGAAGAAAATCAAGGATATTTTGCTTTGTTAATATGAATTGTCAAAATTTATTCACTGTAAATAGTGAAATATAATTGGACTAACTGCATTTGGGGGAATGTAGAGCAATGTATACTCACACCATTTTCATTAGAGAAACAAACAACTAAGAGACAATAGGTTCAGGTTGGGGAACTCAACTTGTCTCAAATGTGCTGCTAAGGTTGTAAAGACAAAAGAATTGCAAATCAATTATTTTGTTCAGAAATGTGTTATGGACCTATCTATATAGCATCTCAGAAAGTTTTCAAAGAAAATGAGCAACAGTGTAAGCAGATCTGTCAGTAGACCTTTCTTCATATTGAAAGCAGTTACATTATTAGACTCATTTCCTCAGCTATAATAAAATTTTGGACCCTGAAGGACCAGCTGCATAACTATAACATTTGCTAGGAACATTGATTCTACACAGATATTGGATTTACAAATAACTATCATTGTGATATTTGTATAATATTTGGATTTCCACTAGTATGTCTCTTGGTCTCAGAATTACAGAGATACAAGGGAGCTGAGAGATCATTAAGTCTGAGTTTCTTTACTTTGCAAATAAGGAAACTGAAGCCCAGGAAGGCAAAGATTTATCTTATTATATGTAGTAGAGCTGGGGCTTAAACTTAGGCCTTTTCTTTTCCCAAACGCTTTCCTCTACTAGACCATACCCTTTCCCCTAGTGGACTATGCTTCATTAAGTTGCTTCTAATCAATCTTAGGACAGATAAGAAAGAATAAAAGACATCAATTACTTTTTAAGATGGTTAAAATTATTTTTGACTGAAAATATGATGGAATTGTTGTGTTTTGCCAATAAAACTAAATAGAGCATCTTAAAAACCACCAAATAAACAATTTTAACTTCTCTTTACTTTTTAAAAATTGTTTTTAATTTATTTTAATTCATGAAATAAAATAAGCATTTCCATAAATAGTAGAACAATAAAAAGATGATTACACAGAAAACTGTAAATCTATTATGTCTAACTTGCTATTCCTTTTAAATATAAAATAAATTTATCATGTACGTTTATTTTTCCCTCCCCCTCATCCTAGAGATGACTACCATTAGACACAAATATGTGTATATATACACACACATATAAATATATGTAAAAATATATACATATATATATAATCACTCTATACATACTTCTGTTTATCAATTCTTTCTCTGGATACAGATAGCATTTCATAGGGCATTTGTAGTTTAATTTGAGTATTTATAATAGTCAAAATGACTTACTTGCTCAAAGTTGTTCTTAAAACAATATTACTATTACTGTATACAATGTTGTCTTGGTCCTGCTCATTTTGCTCTTAATTATTTCACGTAAGTCTATCCATATTTTTTGATGTGTGTGTGTACATGTGTGTGTTTGTGTTTTAGAGTGCTTGTGTAATCAGAACCAATACATATTAAGAGCTAGCCTCAGGCTTGAGTTTAGCTTTTCTTAATGGGTTAATACAGTTAGTATAGATCCCAATTCAATTTTACTCATTTTAATTACTCAGAGATGAATGATACGGTATTGGGGAAGCTGGTAATTGAGAGTCCCAATAAAATGATACTTTATTTTAATAATTATATGTTTTTTTAATCAACAAAAGCAAGGAAGAATTTTTCTGATCCCACTGGAATATTACTACTAGAGGGCACAACTAAAAGTAAGGAGAACAGTGGAATTTTTTGTTCTTTCTTTCTTTCTTTCTTTCTTTCTTTCTTTCTTTCTTTCTTTCTTTCTTTCTTTCTT
>NW_020954557.1:28763773-28782142 GCF_900497805.2 Vombatus ursinus | reverse complement strand
CTTTCTTTCTTTCTTTCTTTCTTTCTTTCTTTCTTTCTTTCTTTCTTCCTTTCTTTTTTTGCTTAGCAAGTTATAGATTGTCTTGCTTTTGTGGAAAAAAATCCATAAAAATTATTTATATTAGAACTATAATTGCTTCTTGCCATAGTTTTCATTACCATCAATTCAGTATAATGATTTTATCCTGGCACCTAGTAAAAGCAAGAAAGGAAAACATTTTCCTCTACTTTTGATATCTTCATTATTGTTATTACCATTTAGTAACAACCATTTATTTAGAGTAACATTGCTGGCAACTGCATGAACTGTCCAACTAAAACTAATTTAGGGAAGGCTAGCATTCATGGCCTGATTGATGTGTCCAGACATAAGATGCATATACCTCCAAGAAGCTTAATATAGTTAATTATAGGGTATAAACTGCTTTGCTGCAGTTAAGATTCCTTTCCTAGCTATGGGGAAACTGGAAACCACATTAGGCATCTTCCAGCCTTTAATACTAACGTTCAGGATAAGTACACAGTAAAGCAGTAGACAAGGCCATATCTTAACCAAAAAGTCTTCCAGTTATAGTCATAAAAGCATCAGGCACAGGATACAGGCAACCAAATCCAAGAAACCAACCAAATTCACAAAAACAAATAAATAAATGAAAAACCAAAGGGAACAACAACAACAGAACCCCTCCTCAACTCACAGTCCTCTCCCATCACTCCATGAAAGTTGTAGAAAAGTGGTGCCCATGCACTACACATACCAATTATATCACAATTATCTATCTCTTTCCTTCCCCACCCCCTTTGATTATTGGCACTAGCAGCAACTTGGACTTCCCCTGGAAGACAATGCATCCCTTGCCACCCTCTCCACTACTGCATGCTCTTTCTCTCATGTTGTACTGTTTCCTCTCCCCACATCTTGAATATATGCTCCTTGAGGGCAGGAATTGATTCACTTGTACCTGTGCATCCTCATTCCTAACAGTGCCTTGTACAGAGTAGATACATTTTAAAGTTTGTGAAATAAAATTAAAATAATCTTACGATGCGATGTTTTCTTTCATAATTAGCAAGGACTCTTTAATGTGATTAGTTGGTTTCAAACATATTTTAGAGAAAGTTATAGGTATATTAAGTATACTATTAAGCAAATTTGTTTGTCTAAGAAATAGTTATGAAAAGGTAGAAAGGATTTCTCTGCCTGTTTTAAGTCCGTACTGTTCCCTTGCCTCCCATAAACCAAGCTTTCAATAACAAATGACAGTCTGACATCTTTTGAGTTCTGCAGGAAAAAAAAATAAATGCTTCTGCATAGGATGAATTAGATTAGAGGAGAGGGCTGTTATAAGAAATCACTGATGAATGAATTCTTTACAAAGATGATAGGTTTCTCTGGCTTTCCTCTGTTAAGATGATTCATTGGTTGACTGCTCACATCAGGTATTTTAGAACACAGCTTTCTCTCACTGGGGAGCATTCTTTTTTGAATGCTGAAAATGATGGACATTTGGCAGACACACTTTAAATTTGCTTCCATTCTTGCCACTGGAATTGTCTTTGGTAACAGAAAAAAAAATAGATCCAATTTTTTTCTTCCTTTGGGAGTATTTGTCATTTCTCTGGACTACATATTTAATGTATTTGGAGAACTCTGAGTAAAGCAACTTACTGACATTCGGATTGTATGCTGGTAGGGATCTCATATCTAATTTGTAATGCTTGTCATCCAGAAGGGAAAAAAAAAAGTCAAGTGGCTGGAGTCAGGTGTTTTTATTTGTTTCTTTTTAAAAATTTTTTTGTTTGTTTTTTGTTGTTTGTTTTCTTTAGTGCAAAATGGAAACAACTTTTAAATAAAATTTCAGATTATGAAAAAATAGGAAAGTAAATGATGGCACTTAAAATCATGGATAATATGAATGAAAGGAAACATACATTTATTACACATCTACTATATGCCAGCCATTATGCTACAAATATCTCATTTGATCCTCACATTAGCTCTGTGAGGTCAGTGCAATTATTATCTCCATTTTACAGTTGAGAAAACTAAGGCAGATAGAGGTTAACTAACTTGCCCAGAGTGACATAGCTAGGAAGTGTTTGAGGATGGAATTGAAGTCAAGTGTTCCTGACTTTAAGGGCCAGTACTCAATCAACTGCACCATCTAACAGCTAAAATATAGGGGATTTTCTTTTTAATGAAAAAGTATTCTAAGCGAGATCTGGTTTGTGTTTCATAATATCCCAATGGAGTTTCTAGTAATTAATATTTTACGAGCACAAAGGACAGTCAATTTCTTCCAACTGAACATATTTATTAAATTGTTACCTCTAAATTTTCTTTTTTAAGGTTCCTGAATCAGTATTAGAGTTTTCAAATTATATTTATATACATAATAGCACAAGACAAATGAACTGACATTTGAACTTCTACTCTGGACATATATTTATTCCAAAGACAGTTTGGATTGGATTTAAACACTGTAGTTTTTATTTACTTAAAAAAAATTCATAAGCTAGGGGATCAACCAATAATTGTCAGATCCGGTTGAGTGGATTACCTACAATGGACATGGGCAGGTTTTGAAATCATCACAAGTCAAATTTATCAATAATCAAATAGAATTAAGTGTACTGGATATTTATTCCTATGTTACTTCTTTTGTTGTACTAGGTATAATGTTCAGATGGCTACAACTAGATGTTCATGGAGTACTGATAATATAGACCTGAAACATAGACTTCCTGGCATGTCTAATTGATGTTTCAGAGATAATGCAAATTCTGCAGCTTAAAGTTATTTTATATATACATACATAAACACATACATACACATAATATACATATATACTTGTATATGTTTATATATATGCATGTGAATATATGTGTATGGACGTATGATGTATACCTGTATATGTTATACACACACGCATTCATGTATGCATTAGCACCTGCTTCCCAGATTTATTGTGAAAATTAAATAAGATAGCAATTGTAAAGCTCTTAGCACAGTATCTGGTGCATAGTGGGTACTATATAAATGTCAGCTATTTTTATTATATTTAATATTTCTTTGTTAAAATAGTAATATAAGCATTAAAGCAAATACTGATTATCTTTATTGGTACATCAATAAAACAGGCAGTACCATTAGGAACAACATTTAAAGGTATACCTTTGTACTGCTTTCTAATAGTTGGTTCCTTCTATCTTCATCCATTATCATTCACTGTTTCTTTTATCTTATGGTCCAAGCTGACTTTTAAATTTTATTGAAAATACATTCAATAGTATTGCCTTAAAAGTCATGCTCACTTGGTGCTCACTGGTCTTTAAGTCTATAAGTCTAATGTCTCCTTCAACTGCTCTCCTTGCTATACCTTGCCTGCTTTTTGGCATATGTGTGTATTTATGTATGTGTTTACAGTAATCCATCCATCCATACATATATATATATATATAGGCACATGAATTTGTATATATTATATACACTTCAATACATATATATGCACGTGTATTTTAGTTTATGTGCATATATACGTACATATACATATGTGTATATACGCACACACATACATGTGTGTGTGTATATATATGTATGTATGTATATATATATACATATATACACACACACACACACACACACACACATATATATATATATATATATATATATATATATATATATATGAACCTATGATAATGGAAATCACCTTGAAATAGCATTTCCTGGGATTATATTCTTCTAAAAAGGAGTTTTATTGGTGTATTTTGTTTTTATAATACAGATATTTAAAGATTACTACCACTTGATGAGAGATCATTTAAGAAAATAAAACAGTTATATAAAGCTTAACACCTCCTCTGAAAGTGTATGCAGCATATCGTTTTAAAGAAATTAATAGAAAGCTATTTTCTCTCTCTCCCATATTCTACTCCATTGGAAAAAAAAAGAAAAGAAAAACAAATTTCTTGTAATAAATATGCATAGTCAAACCAAACAAATTCCCTCAAAGATTGTCTACACAAATATATCTTATTCTGTACCCTAAATCTGTCACTTCAATGTCAGGAGGTAGATAATATTATTTCATAATCAGTTCTCAGGAATCATGAATGGTCACTGTATTAATAATAGTTTAGCTTTCAAAGTAATTTATCTTTACAATGTTGTTGTTAATGTATACATTAATTATACATTATATATTATATAGTATATACATTTATATATAATAATTGTTCTGTTTCTTTGCATTTCATTCTTCATCAATTTATAAAGTCCTCAATTTTTGTTCATTTTTATAATCTTGATGCTATAGTATAAATCCTCCTGGTTCTGCTTATTTCACTTTATTTCCTAGAATTGTTTTCATATCTTTTTGAAATCACCTATTTCCTCATTTCTAATAGCACAATAGTATTCCATTACAGAAATATACTACAGCTTATTTAGCCATTGCTTAATTGTTGCATATCCTCTTGGTTTCCAGGTTTTTTTCCCCAAAATAAAAAAAAAGATCTATCAACATACACACATACACACAGGTACACGTGTGTATATATCTCTGTCTCTATGTCTATCTCTCTGTGTAAATATATAGGACCCTTTACTCTTTGACCTCTTTGGGGTATGTTTTAGCAGTCAGCTCTCTGGGAAAAAAAGATGCACAAAACATGTTTAAGTCAAATTTGCATTATTAATACTTCCCTTATCACTTTAAGTCTAGACAATCAACAAAACAATACATCCAGCCCTGATTTGTAGTATCTTCCAATTTCCAAGCTGTAAATTGCTCACTCTGAAAATTTAAGGAGCCATTTGGAGCTGGTTTCAGCACACTCCTAGATACAAGTCTAGCAATAGTATAGCTAGGTTAAAGAGAATGTACGGTTTAGTTTCATTTTGTGTATAGTTCCAAGTTGCTTTCCAGAATGGTTGTATCCATTCATAGATCTTCTCAAAATGAGGCATAACCTAAAAAGACGATAGGAGGGGCAGCTAGGTGGAGCAGTGGATAGAGCTCCAGCCTTGGAGTCAGGAGGACCTGAGTCCAATTCTGGCCTCAGGCACATGACACTAGCTGTGTGAGCCTGGGCAAGTCACTTAACCCTGATTGCTTCACCAAAAAAAAAAAAAAAAAAGGTAAAAGACGTCAGCAAAGTTTCCCATGATAGCTTTCTAGTGCTTTTTGTAAATTGTGGGTATTTAGCAACTCTCTCCTTTTTCATTTTTCTTTTTTCTTTTTCTTTTATTCCTTTCTTTTGGTGTTGAATGTGTCTCGTATGTACTTATCTATGTGCATGGACAGATAGCTGCATGGCACAATGTAAAGAGAAATGGAGGCAGAGGATTTGTTACCAAATCTCAGCTCTGCCACTTACTACCCACCTGACCCAGGGCAAATCATTTAACTCCTCAGGACCTCTGTTAATCCCTCTATAAAAGGAGGGGATTGGATTTGACAACCCTATGGTCTATTCCAGCTCTAAATCTGTGATGCTATGATACTGCCAATAAAACATAACCTCGTTGAGAGCAGGTACTGTTGTTTTTTGCTTTGTCTTTGTATCTCCAGGGCCAAGCAGATAGCATGTGCCTAATAAATGTTTATTTGTTGAATGACTGATTGATTTCATAGTTCGACTGTGCTTAAAAATTACAGTTTTAACTCCATGTGACTTTACTGTCCGTTCTAGGTGAAAGTTCCATGATTGCCTAAGCAACTACTCTTTTGTACCTCTAGAAAGTCTTTGCTATTTATTTAAATTTATTTAATTTTTATTTTATTTAATACTTGCATATACTCATTTAAGATTAGCTATTAATTAAATTTGAAAATTTTAGCTCCCTCCAAGATCCCTTTAAGATCTTCATCTTAAAGACATTTTTCTTTTTAAGGCAATTGGGGTTAAGTGCACAGCTAATAAGTATCAAGTGTTTGGTCTGAGCCTAGATTTGAACTCAGGTCCTCCTGACTAGTAGTTCTAGTAGTTCTTCTAGAGAGTAGTTCTACTCTCTAGAAGGTTTTCAATAGCCAAGAGTTGCCACCAATTCTCAGCACATACAATTGAATGGAAAAATTAGCTTCTATTAATAATTATACTGACAAAGTGAATTTGTATGGTCATAGCCAACAAAACTAAAGACTTCTAGAAATTAGCACACATATAGTTTATATGTTCTATCTATCATATGAAGAAATTAAAAGTGTAACTGTGTTTAAAACTCTTGTGTTCCTTTCTGCACAAAATTTATTTTAAAAGATTTAGAAGAGAGGGGCAGCTAGGTGGTGCAGTGTATAGAGCACTGGCCCTGAAGTCAGGAGGACCTGAGTTCAAATCTAGGCTCAGACCAAACACTTGACACTTATTAGCTGTGCACTTAACCCCAATTGCCTTAAAAAGAAAAATGTCTTTAAGATGAAGATTTGGAGGGAGCTAAAATTTTCAAATTTAATTAATAGCTAATCTTAAATGAGTATATGCAAGTATTAAATAAAATAAAAATTAAATAAATTTAAATAAATAGCAAAGACTTTCTAGAGGTACAAAAGAGTAGTTGCTTAGGCAATCATGGAACTTTCACCTAGAATGGACAGTAAAGTCACATGGAGTTAAAACTGTAATTTTTAAGCACAGTCGAACTATGAAATCAATCAGTCATTCAACAAATAAACATTTATTAGGCACATGCTATCTGCTTGGCCTTGGAGATACAAAGACAAAGCAAAAAACAACAGTACCTGCTCTCAACGAGGTTATGTTTTATTGGCAGTATCATAGCATCACAGATTTAGAGCTGGAATAGACCATAGGGTTGTCAAATCCAATCCCCTCCTTTTATAGAGGGATTAACAGAGGTCCTGAGAAGAACTACTACTCTATTTTAACAGTCCTTTGACCCACATTCATATTTCTCTCCTCTCCTCCTACTATATTTTATCCTCCAATTGTATTAATTTTTCCTTGACTCATGCCTATAGTTCTACCTCTTGCTTTGAAACAACAATTTACCAAGGCACAAATTTCAACAAAACTTTTCCCCACAAGCATGTCTTCACTAGAGAAATTAACTAAAGAGCAAGCAACACAGCTTGCTTATCTCTTGCTGGGGTTTAGGGAAGGTGGGAAACATCTGGCCCTGGGCCTTAGGCTTTGCCTGTACAGATCAGCTCCTCAAAATTCAGCTTTCTTTTGGGAAGTGATCCAAGGGAGCTTTTCCTTTGGCCTTGGGGCTTTGTCCTTCCCTAAACTCTACAGCTACATGGATCATTAGATCCTAACATGAAGCAATGCACATTTTAGACATTAAGGGTCCTTGTGCCTCCTCAAGATCTTATCCTCCCCTCTCCCCTAAGCAGAACAGTTAATTAAGTATCAAGTTCAAGAAAGCTCATGACTTCAGGATTCATGTAGTTTTAAGGACCAAGAAGGTCAGGAATCTTAGTTCATTGATAATAGATTTTAAGCTGTAAAGAACTCAGTGAGAACGTATATGGGAGGAGAAGTCATCAACAGTGTCAAATGATGCAGAGAGGTCAAGGAGGAGGAGGACTGAAAAAACTAATGAGATTGAAATTATAGATCATTGGTTATTTTTGTAATTGATTTGTACAACTGAAATGGCTTTTATATGTAATATGCACATAATAAGAACATAGACCGCCCATCCACATAAAACACCCTTTCCTTAAACCAGTGTAGCAAAGGAATATATATTTTTCTAAAAAGTTAAGAAGAAACAACACATATAAATGAATGTTTTTTACTTGTTCAGCTTATATTTGGAAAAGAGACATACATCTCAAAATCAACTACGTAGAATTCAGACATAATCATTTAAAATTGTTAATGAGTTATAATACCTAAAATTTTAATATATAAAGCTACTTAAAGCAATGAGGGGAGTTTCTATTTCCATAAGCCATGATGGCAGGGTAAGCAGTAAATTACTGTAGCTCTCCCATATTCATCTCCAAACAACCATAAAATAGTTCCCCAGAACAAATCCTGGAACAGTAGAGCCAGTGGAAAGACAGAGTGGAGTGGTCTTTTAGCCTGACAGACTTGGAGGATCAGCAAGATAGGTCCATTTCATCAGGTAAAAGGGGAAGTGTCCCAGCTTGCCAATAGCAAGCCCCACCTCAGCAAACCAGCAGGACATCCTGAGCCCCAGTGTGTTGAAGCAGACAAACGCCAACACCAGGACACCCCAAGTGCCTTAGCATAGCTAGGGGAACCAGCAGACTCCAGATCTGAGAACCACCATATGCTTCAGTGTAGCCCCATGGAAACAGGCACCCTCCAGCTGACAGATTTCCATGTGCTTCAGTATTAGACTGGGGAAATGCAGAAACACCCCACTAGGCCTCAGCACATGTCAGACAACAATACTAGGATCCCAGCTCAGCACCAGTTAAGCTGCCAGACTCTATTGTCTCCAGCAGCACCAGACACCCCCTGCCACACCACGTCAACAGAGCACCAGACATGAGGGTCCCCTATGGTCCTCAGGGAAACATCAACACAGCACTAGGTAAACAGCCAGGGCCTGAAGCCACTGGCACAAGAAGCCTGAGACAGAGCGCCTTCTACCCAGGGAACAGAAGTCAAATTTAAAAGAAAGGGAAAAGGCCAAAAACAAAAACAAAAACCAAACCCAAGATGAGCAAAAAACAATAAATAAAGAATCTGCCCAACAAAAGTTATTATGGTGACAGGGAAGACCAAGGCATAAACCCAGAAGAGGATAATAATGTTAAAATACCTATGGGCAAAACCCCAAAGAAAAATGGGAAGTGGTCTCAAGCCCAGAAGGAAAACATGGAAGAGCTCCTAAAGGAGCTTGCAATCATATAAGAAAAGTAGAAGAAAAATTTGGAAAATAAATGAGAGTAGTGCAAGATAATTATGAAAAAAAAATTAATAGCTTGGAAAACTACTTAAAAAGTAAAAATGACCAAATGGAAAAGGAGATATAAAAATGAACTGAAGAAAATAACTCCTTAAAGACTACAATTGGCCAAATGGAAAAGAAAATACAAAAGCTAATTGAGGAAAATAACACCTTAAAAATTAGAATTGGGCAACTGGAAGCTAATGACTCTATGCAACACCAAGAATCAAACAAATTTAAAAGAATGAAAAAATGGAAGAAAATGTAAAATACCTCATGGGAAAGACAACTGACCTGGAAAATAGATCCAAGAGAGACAATATCATTATTACTGAACTAACTGAAAGCCATAATCAAAAGAAGGACCTGGACAGCATTGTTCAAGAAATTATTAAGGAAAACTGCCCTGATGTCCTGGAACCAGAGGGCAAAATAGACATTGAAGGAATCCACTGATCACCTCAGGAAAAGAGATCCCAAAATAAAATCTCCAAGGAATGTTATGTACAAATTTCAGAACTATCAGGTCAAGGAAAAATACTCTAATAAAAGTAATAAAATGTAATAAAAGTGGCCAGAAACAAATAATTCAAATATTGGGGAATCACAATCAAGATTACACAGAACATGACAGCTGCAACATTAAAGGATAAGAGGTTATGGAACATGATATTCTGGAAGGCAAAGGAGTTAGGACTACAACCAAGAATCACTTACACAGCAAAATAAAGCATAATACATCAAGGGAAAAATGGTCATTCAACATCAACAACAACAACAACAACAAAAGGATTTCAAGCTTGCATAAGAAGACCAGAACTTACCCAAAAATTTGGCCTCCAATATCTAGACCCAAGAGAAGCATAAACAGGTGAAAAGGGAAAAGAAAACAAAAAGTATTCAATAGATCTAAACTATTTACATTCTTAGACAGGAAGATGATACTTGCAGTCCTTACCTGTATCACTAATAGTACATCTAGATGGAATATACATAGACAGAGTGTACAGGCATAAGGTGAACTTAAAGGAATGACATTAAAAATTTAAGGGATAAGACAGAGGAGTACACTGGGTGCAGAAGGAAGGGAGAGGTAGAATGAGGTAAATTATTTCACATGAATAGGCACAAAAGACCTACTACAGTGGAATGGAAGATGGAAGGGTGGGTGATGAGCATCACTTGAATCTTACTCTCATTAGTACTGGTTCAAAGAGGGAATAATATACACAATCAGTTGAGTATAGAAATCTATCTTATTGACAGGGAAATAGGAGGGGAGGAGATCAAATAAAGGAGAAGGGTAGGGACTGACAGAAAAGAGGGCAGATCAGGGGAGGTGGTAGACAGAAGCAAAGCACTGGTGAGGAGGGAAAGGGTGAAAGGAGAGAGAGGACAAACAGGAGGAAGAGTAGGATGGAGAGGAAATATATAGGTAGTAATCATTACTGTGAATGTGAATGGGATGATCTGTCTTATCAAATGGAAACAGATAGGAGAGTGGATCAAAAACTAGAATCTTACAATATGTTGTTTACAAGAAATACACTTGAATTACAGAGCCACAAACAGAGTAAAGTTAAGGGCCTGGAACAGAATCTATTAGGCTTCAATTGTTGTAAAAAAAAGCAGGGGTAGCAATCCTGATCTCAGATAAAGCAAAAGCAAAAATAGACATAATTAAAAGAGATAAGGAAGGAAATTAAATGTGACTAAAGGGTGACATAGACAATGAAGCAGTATCAATACTAAACATATATGTACTAGTGGTAAAGCATCAAAATTCTTAAAGGGGAAGTTAAGTGAGTTATAGGAAGAAGTAGCAAAACTATACTGGGGGGAACCACAACTGTCCCCTCTCAGAACTCAATAAATTGAACCAAAAAAATTACAAAGAAACTAAGAAATTAAGTAGAATATTAGAGAAGTTAGATATGACAGAACTTTGGAGAAAAATGAATGGGAAAAGAAATAATATACCTTTTTCTCAGCAGCACTTGGCACCTACACAAAAACTGCCCAGGAAATAGGGCACAAAAGCCTCAAAATCAAATGTAGAAAGGCAGAAATATTAAATGTATTCTTTTCAGACCATAATGCAATGAAAATTACATTTAACAAAGGGCAGTGGAAAGATAGATTAAAAATTATTTCGAAACTAAATAATCTAATCCCAAAGAATAAGTCAGTCAAAGAACAAATCATAGAATCAATAATTTCATTAAAAAGAATGACAATAATGAGACAACATACTAACATTTATGAGATGCAACCAAAGTAGTACTAAGGGAAAATTTTATTTTTTCTAAATTCTTACATTAAGAAAAAATAGAAGAACAGATCAATGAATAGGGTATGCAACTTAAAAAAAAAACTAGAAAAAGAACAAATTGAAAATCCCCAATCTAGTACCAAATTGGAAATTCTGAAAATCAAAGGTGGGATTGATAAAATAAAAAAAAAAACTATTGAGCTAATAAGTAAATCTAGAAGCTAATTTTATGGGAAAAAAGCAGTAAGACAGATAAGCCACTGGTTAATTTGATTTAAAAAAAAAAGTGCAAACATCCAGTATCAAAAATGAAAAGGGTGAAATCACCACTAATGAATAAGAAATCAAAGCAATCATTAGGAAATATTTTGCCCAATTATATGTCAATAAATCTGACAATCTCAGCAAATGCCATAAATATTTATGAAAATGTAAATTACCTAGATCAACAGGTCAGAAAATAGAATGCCTAAATAACCCTATCTGAGAAAAAAGAAATTGAACAAGCCATTAATGAACTTCCTAGGAAAAAAATCCACAGGGCCATATGGGTTCATAGATGAATTCTACCTAACATTTAAAGAAGAATTAATGCAAATACTATATAAACTATTTGGAAAAAAATAGGTTGAGTCCTATGAAACTCCTTTTATGACACAAATATGGTGCTGATACCTAAACCAGAAAGAGCTAAAATAATAATAAAAAAAGAAAATTATAGATCAATTTTTCTAATGAATATAGATGGAAAAAATATGGACAAAATAGTAGCAAGGTGATTATAGCAAGGATTATACACTATGACTGGATGGGATTTACACCAGGAATGTAAGGTTGGTTCAATGTTAAGAAAACTATCAGCATAATTGACCATATCAAAAACTAAACCAACAGAAATCATATCACTATCTCAATAGATGCTGAAAAATCTTTTGACAAAATAACAGCATCCATTCCTATTAAAAACACTAGAGAGCTTAGGAATAAAGGGAACTTTCCTTAAAATGATAAGCAGTATATATCTAAAACCATCAATAAGCATTATCTGTAATAGGGATAAGCTAGAAGCCTTCCCAAGAAGATCAGGGACAAAGCAAGGATGCCAATTATCACCACTATTGTTCAATACAGTACTAGAAATATTAGCTATATCAATGAGAAGAAGAAGAAATTGATGGAATTAGAACAGGCAATGAGGAAACAAAACTATCACTGCAGCTGATATGACTTAGAGAACTCTAGAGCTTCAACTAAAAAATTACCTTAAATTTTAACAACTTTAGCAAAATTGCAGGATATAAGATACACTAGCATAAATCATCAGCATTTCTTTATATGAACAGTGAAGCCCAGCAGCACAAGATAAATTCCATTTAAAACAATTGTAAACAATAAAAAATACTTAAGAGTCTACCTGCCAAGACAAACTATATGAACTATTTGAATACAATTACAAAATGCTTTTCACAGAAATAAAGTTAGATCTAAACAATGGGGAAAATATCAATTGTTCTTATGTAGGCTGAGCCAATATAATAAAAATGACAATTTTGCCTAAACTAATTTACTTATTCAGTGACATACGAACCAAACTACCAAAAATTATTTAAGAGAGCCTAGAAAAAAATAACCACAAAATTCATCCAGAAGAACAAAAGGTCAAAAATATCAAATGAATTAATGAAAATAAATATAAAAGAAGGTGACCTAGCAATTGCAGATCTTAAACTATATTATAACATAGTAATCATCAAAACTATCTGGTCCTGGCTAAGAAATAGGGTGGTAGATCAGTATAATAGATTAGGTACAAGAGACACAATAGTCAATGATCATAGTAACCTAGTGTTTCATAAATTCAAAGATCCCAGCTTTTGAGATAAGAACTCACTATTTGCCAAAAACTGCTGGGTAAACTGGAAAACAATAGGACACAAAAAAAGTATAGACCAAAATCTCTCACTGTGTACCAAGATAAGGTCAAAATTGGTGCATGATTTAGATGTAAAGGGTGACACCATGAGCAAATTAGAAGAGCCAGGGATGTCAGATCTATGGGGAGGGGAACAATTCATGACCACACATGAGATACAGAGAATTACAAAATGTAAAATAGATAATTTTGAATATAATAAATTAAAATGCTTTTGTACAAACAAATGCAACCAAGATAAAAATGAAAGCAGAAAACTAGAAAACAATCTTTACTTGCAGGTGTCTCTGATAAAGTCTACATTTCTCAAATATATAGAAAACTGAGTCAGATTGTAAGAATACAAGGCATTCCCCAATTAATAAATGGTCAAAGAACATGAACAGGCAGCTTTCAGATGAAGAAATCAAAGCTACCTATAGGCATATGAAAAAATGCTCTAAATCACTTTCAATTAGAAAAATGCAAATTAAAACAAATCTGAGATACCACCTCACACCTACCAAATTGGCTAATATAACAACAACAACAAAAAAAAAAACAAACCAAAAAGGAAAATGATAAAGGCCAGAGAGGATGTGGGAAAAGTGGGACACTGATACACTGTTGGTGGAGTCGTGAACTGATCCAACTATTTTGGAGAGCCCAAAGGGCTATAAAAATGCACATACCCTTTGATCCAGCAACACTACTACTAGACCTATATCCCAAAGAGATCACAAAAAAGGGAAAAGGACCTACATGTGCAGAAATATTTATGGCCAACTTTTTCACGGTGGCAAAGTATTGGAAATTAAGGGGATGCCCATCAATTGGGGAATGGCTGAACAAACTGTGGTATATGAATGTAATAGAATACTACTGTGAAATAAGAAATGACAAACAGGCAGATTTCAGAAAAACCTAGGACAACTTGTATGAATTGATGCAACATAAAATGAGCAGAACTAGGAAACAATGTACATAGTGTCAGCAACATTGTGTGATGATCAACTATGAATGACTTAGCTGTTCTCAGCAACACAATGATCCAAGACAAGTACAAAGGGCTTAATGAAGGAAAATGCTATTCATATCCAGATAAAGAACTGATGGACTCTGAATGCAGATCAAAGCATATCTTTTTCAGTTACTTTATTCTTTTTCGTGTTTTTTTTTCTTTTGATCTGTTTCTTCATTTACAACTGTGCCTTATATGGAAATATTTTTACATAATAGCACATGTATAAACCATATGAAATTGCCTATCATTATAGGAAGAGCAAAGGGGAGAGAGGGAGAGAGAAAAATTTGGAACTCAAAATCTTGTAAAAATGAATGCTAAAAATTTTCTTGACATGTAACTGGGGAAAAATAAAATACTATTGAACTTTTAAAAAATCATAAGAGAATGAATGTCAACCAAGTAGCATTCATTAAGTATGCCCTACTCTCAAGAATCTCAAAATTTAATGGTGAAAACAACATGAAAACAACTATTTATAGAAAAGATATAATCAGGATAAATTTGGAGTAATCTCAGAGGGAAGGAACTAAGTTTAAGGACTAGGAAAGGCTTCTTATGGAGGCTGGGACTTTTGCTGAGATTTGAAGGAAGTTAGGAAAGCTAGGAGGCAGAGGTGAGGAGGAAGAGTTTTCCAGGAGTGGAGGACAGCCAATAAAATGCTTTGAGACAGGAGATGGAATATTTTGTATAAGGAATAAGAAGAATGCCAGTGTAACTGGATCTCAGAATATACAGGAGAAGGGGAAAGCATAAGAAGACTGGAAAGGTAGGAAAAAGCCAGATTACAAAGGGGTTTGAAAGCCAAATGGAACATTTTATATTTGATTCTGGAGATAATAGGGAGCCACATAAGTTTATCGATAGGCAGATGATATATTCAGGAAGATCAGTTTGACAGATGAGTGGAGGATAAGTTGGAATGGGGAAAGATTTGAGGGAAACCAAGCAGCAGTGATATTGGAATAATTGAGGCCTGAGGTGATAAGAATATGTACAACGGTGAAGGTCAGAGGAAAGAAGGGATAGGTATGAAAGATGTTACAAAAATAGAAATTAAAGGATTTGATCACTGATTGAATATGGAGAGCGGGAGAGCTAGGCATTGAGAATAACACCTGGTTACAAGCCTGTGTGACTGAGGTGATCTTGGTACCTTCAAGATTAATAAGAAAATGAGGAAGAGGGGAAGGTTTGAGGAGAAAACCTAATTCCGAATTCAATTTTGGACGTGTTGAGTTTAAGATGTGTACTGAAAATGTAGTCTGAAATGTTTAAAAGGTGAGACTGGAGGCCAAGAGAAAGGATAGGACTGAACAAGTATATCTAAGAGTCATCTGCATAGAGATTGATGGTTGAAGACATTTGAGGTGACAAGATCACCAAGTAAAATAACAGAGAGGGAGAAGAGCAGTGGGCACAGTATGGAACCTTAAGGGGCTCCTCCTGTTAGTGCATATAACATGTAGATCCAGCAAAGGAGACTGAGAAGGAATGGTTTAACCAGGTTGGAGCAAAACCAGGAGAGAGCATTGTCACTAATACCTAGAAAGAAGAGAGTATCAGGGAGAACAGGTTGATCAACTGTGTCAAAGGCTGCAGAGAAGTCAAGATGGATAAGGAAGAAAAAAAGGCCTTTAGGTTTAGCAATTAGGAGATCATTAGCAATTTTGGAGAAAGCAGTTTCAGTTGAATGATGAGATGAGAAGCTAGACTGCTAAAAGTGAAGAGAGTAATGGCAAACTAAAGGGGAGTACTTTTGTAAAACTGCCTTCTCAAGGGATTCGCCCTAAAAGAGAGAAATTATTAGGCAATGACCAGTGCAGATAGATGGATTAAGGGAGGATCTTTTGAGGATGGAGAAGAAATGGGTTTGATTTTAGGCAGGTGATTTTATATATAAAGAAGGGTTAGTTATGTTGAAGGAGCAGAATTTGCAGGATATGAAGTTCAATTGAAATTGATGATGAAATTTCACTCAGCATATTGCAGGTGATATAATTCCAAGAATTGGTGAGATATAATGCATAACCATTGTAATGTTTGGTGGAAGTGGGGTGAGGATCATTAGTCTTAAGAAGGTCAGGCAAAAAATCAGACCTTTTGAAGTAAAGCACTTATCAGACCATGCAGCATAACAAAATGGATAGTCATAGGCTTGAAAACTGGAAGCCTGGAATTCAAAATCAGTCTCTTGACATTGATTTAACTGTGTGAACAAGGAAAAGTCTTAATTTCTTTGAATTTCAGTCTCCTCATGAGGAGAATAATACCTGTATTACCTACCTCACCAGGATGTTGTGAGGTTCAAGTAAAATCACATGTTAAAAAAATTGTAAACATTAAAATTTTATGTAAATGACAGGTATCACAAGGATTCTTATGAACAGTAAAGGGATGGGATGAAGTATATCACTTTAGTAGAGGACAGTTGAGAACAAATGAGTAGAAATTTGCAAACGGTAAGAAGAAAGGAACGCTCAAGTGGTCCATTAGCAAGGTGGGAGAGGAACTGCTCAGCTCAAAGTGAACTGGGCGCCCGAGAGAAATCAGAGCATTACACCCAATTGACATTAATTGAGAGCGCGTTTATTTGAGCCGGCCGGCGACGGACCCCAGGCGTGCATCCCAGGGGCCGCGCCACCGAGGGTTTTATCTGAAATATTTATACTGTCAGGTTACATAACAGGGTCCGGTGGGGTGCCGGGAAGACAGATCAGGTTATTTACAGAACAGGATGTTGCACCCCACCCTACAGGATGTATGCTTGAGGATCTCACCCAGGATGTTGCAACAGCCGTTAGGGGAAGCTGAGCCAGAGGGCCCGGGGCGTGGTGCCCCTGGGTCCCTAACGGAGGGTCTATCACAAAAGAACTTTTGAGAACAGAACATTTGAAAAATGAATCTATTTCAAAATTCCAAATGCAATTTATAAAGGCTGGTGTTTTAGAGTCCCTGCAGGAAATCTCACTCCCAAGTATTGTTTTGCTTCCATTTATGGTAGGGATTGTGAGAATGGCTCATGGAAGACCTGAACTGAATGACACACCCCAGGTATGATTCAGTTCCAATTCACTGTAGCTGATCATCTGCCAGCATGTAATGAGTGGAAATAGAGCTGGATTTGGAGGACCAGGGTTTTAATCCTTGCTATTCACCCATTATTTTGTGACTTCCTAGACAGCAGAGACTATCTTTTGCCTTTTTTTTATCCTTGTCACTTTACCACATGATAGGTACTTAATAAATGTTTACTGAGTGACTGGTTGACTTCAGAATCCATGTATTATTATTGTTATTATTAATTTTACTACCTGAATGACCTTGGGCCAGTTACTCAATTGATCAGTTTTAATTTTCTCTTCTGAAAAATGAAGGGATTGGGTTAGATGATTTGTAAGGTCACTGCCACCTATGATTGCCAATCACTGCTAGAACAAACACATCTCTATATCTCTGTATATTTATATTGATATCAATCAATCTATATTAATAATATGATTGGTTTTTTTCTATTTCTATAATAATGATGGGGAGGTAATAAAGACAATAATGTATCATATATTTTAATTTAAATATAAGATATATTTTACTTTATGTTTTAATAAAGTACTTTATCATATATTAACTATGATTTAGACAAAAAAAACTTGCAGAAGCAAGAAAAGTAAATATTATCCTCATTTTGCAGATGACCAAACAAGCTTAGTGATACTAAATTATTTTACAAAGTTCACAGCAGCAAAATCCAGACTTAAACCCTAGTTCTTTCTGATTCTCAGTACAGTGCTTTTTCATAGCCCACACTTAATTATTCCTACAGTTCATATAAGAGGAAGTATTCATTTTTTATTGTTTCATTTTCTTATTTTGAAAAAACTTTTTTCTCATCTCTTTTTTCCCCCTCAAAATATGAATTACTTGCATTACTCTACAGAAAATTTTAATAAACAGTTAATTTTGAGAATGACATTCTTGTTGTTCATAGACTAATGGGATTTTAGAGATGGAAAGGAACTGAGGGTCTAAAGGCATGTGATTTTTCAGAATCCTATAATCCTCTAATCTACCCAGTGTTTGATATTTTGAGCCTGCTTAACTGATAAACAGTCATTGTTTTAAGTCATTCTTTAAAACATTAAACATTGATCACAATTCTAGCTCAGTTCTTTATTCATAAATACATACAACATACATGCATATATTATTTCCCTCTCACATTCATTTCCAGTTGTAAATACTATAGGGAGAAGCATTATGAAAACT